>NC_062527.1:185000-240000 GCF_022655615.1 Tachysurus fulvidraco
AAGAGCTGCTGTATTAGTTATGAAAACATCTGAACTCAGCAGATTAGCAACTGTTCAATAATGATATGTTTTAAAAGTCAACTAAAATGAGATCCAGTGGATAATTTAGATTACAAAATCTCTATTTCTCCATTTTGTGATTATAGACATGAAGACAAAATTAAGGAATCTCCTTTATATTCAGTAATTGCAGAATTCTTCAAAAATTAAGTAGTTTTCTGTCTTACTGTCATTCTGAAGACCCTTTTTAATAAACCCTGCCTTCAATACACCAAAGCAGCACAGCATACACAGTATGTTGTACTTCATTGTAGCTAAAGAACTATATTAGATCATAAAGGTCTATAAACATCAAACATTAAACTGGATGGAGCATTTGTTGCTGAAGCACCAGCAGATGTTGTAGATGTAGCTCAGCATTATCACATTTTGAAAAGCTGACCCTCAGAGGATTGATCCTTTGGCCAGTCTAGAACATTCATTCATTCATTCATTCATTCATTTCCTACCACTCATCCGAACTTCTCAGGACATCTCAGGCGTCATCGGGCATCGAGGCAGGATGCACCCTGGACGGAGTGCCAACCCATCACAGGGCACACACACACTCTCATTCACTCACACTCACACACTACGGACAATTTCCCAGAGATGCCAATCAACCTACCATGCATGTCTTTGGACCGGGGGAGGAAACCGGAGTACCCGGAGGAAACCCCCGAGGCACAGGGAGAACATGCAAACTAAATACACACAAGGTTGAGGTGGGAATCGAACCCCCGACCCTGGAGGTGTGAGGCGAACGTGCTAACCACTAAGCCACCGTGGTCCCCCCCCAGTCTAGAACAGTCACCCCAAATAGTGACTTTTCATATATTGACTGCTCATCAGTTAAAGCTCAATCCTAGCAAAACTGAACTGTGTTCATCAGGTGATTCATCCCCAGGTCATGACCTTACTATATCTCTGCACAACGATCTGATCTCCCCTTCACCCACAACTCACACCCTTGGGGTAACCATGGACAATCAACTGTCCTTTTCCTCTCATGTCCCTAATGTGACTCGCTCATTTCGCTTTCTTCTCTACAACATTAGAAGGATTCGGCCATTTTCCCCACACAGGCTGCTCAGGTACTTGTTCAGTCTCTTGTCATCACTAAACTAGATTACTGTAACACACAGCTGGCAGGTCTACATATGAGCACAATCTGTCCTCTGTAAATGATCCAAAATGCAGCCGCACGGCTTGTTTTAAACCTGCCAAAGTTCTCGCATACCCCCCCACTGCTGCGATCTCTCCACTGGCTTCCGGTAGCTGCACACATTGGATTCAAAACACTGATGCTGGCCTACAAAGCCAAAAACAGACCATCTCCCTCTGACCCCAAAGCCCTCATCACTCCTCACACTGCACCTCACACCCTCAGATCTACAGCACTGCCCCACTGGTCCTACCATCTCTCAGGGTAAGAGAGAAGTTTACTACAAGACTCTTCTCTGTTCTGCACCGAGGTGGTGGGATGAACTTCCCCTAGAGGTCCGGACAGCTGAGTCACTGGTTATTTTCAAGCGGCGGTTGAAGACCTACTTATTCAGGAAACACTTCAACTAGCACTTCTTTCCTTATCTTTTGCATTTAAAAAAACAACAAAAAAAACCTTTGACCTTTTTCATTGTAACTTTGAACAAATGTTTTAAACTCATGGTATCTTAAGTCTGTAACCCAGTGAGCAGCATTAATGTATTCGGTGTTAGAGATTTAAGCTCTTATGTACGTCGCTCTGGATAAGGGGTCTGTCACATGCTGTACATGTAAATGTAATCAACAAAGTAATTGAGTTACTTTTTGAATGAAGTAACTAGTAATGGTAACTAGTTACTATTTCTTTAACTAGCACAACACTGACAGTCACACAGGATGAAGTGGACTGAGGAAACGTAGATTAGAGCCAAAAACGAGCCAGATGTTGTTTTCATTCTCTGACCACTGTAGCGCTGCCAGATATACGAGTTATATGGGACTTACACACCTTTACTTCATTTAAAACATCTGTTCTAACATGTTAACATGAAATTATGTGCAAACTGACAAATGTTTCTTACTGTTCAGGCCAAATCTTTGGTGAAAAATCAATTTAACAGCGTCTCGGATTTCCAATTCTAAGTAAATTTAAAACTTAATTATTACTTGGCAGTTAAAAATACAAATAGCAATTATAAATAAGGTGACGGTGTCTATAGGATGTTTGTGTCTGTATATTATTCAGCAAGTCACTGCACGATTTGACCTGCATGTTTCCTGAACCCTCACGCTCTGTTTTGACGCTGTTCCATGATGTCACTTTGACTCCCTTCACCCTTGCTGCTTTTTTTAGCATGGCACCGTTGAAGCCCTGTACAGCGGGGGTTGAGGGTCAGCATGCCATGCTGGACGTGTACATAAAAAGACTGGGGCTGAGTGTACAAAAAGCTTTTTAGGTCAAGGACTTGGGAGCATGACATTCGAAGCACACGTCCTCAGAGTGCCGAGCATGTCGACACGGGGAAGTACAAGTGCGGATCTCTTATCAATAAACCGATTTGACCAACCATTGTTTTTAGAATAAATATAGAAGCGGAACCATAGACTAGGATCTTCCTTTAACTTCGATGATTAACCCACATAAGCTGGTAGATAGAATTTAAACACAGGAAAAGAGGGAGTTCGACTTAAAACCACTATCTGATCTACCGAAGAGACTCTCTGGAAAATGAATGTGATCAGACATGGGAGTCATGGGTCTGAGATATACTTCTCTGGTAGCAGGAGACCAGGATTTCATGTGATATAGTAATACAATGTCAGCTTATTGACTGATCACACAGCAGTAGTGTCATTCTGCGTGCCAAATAAGCTTCTGATAAATAATGTGTTGAGCATATCATGTTTAGCGTTGGACAAGCTGGTCATGTGATAGACCATGTCACTGGAAGTGACAGGATAGTTTACAGGCTTGGATCATCAGACCAAGACAATTCTGGCACACAGGCCAAACTGCACCTCCCTCTCCTTCTTTGCCGGACACTGTGGTCCGATATGACACATTAATTTGTGAGCTCATGAACCCATGTTTTGTTTCCTAACTTCTTTTTAAAAAAGGAGCTACACCATGATTAATTACTCAGACTGGATTTGGATTCTTGTGAAATATGAATGTTTTTGCCAGGGTATCAAGAGTACCAAAAAAAAGACATTTGGGGGAAATTAGAAGCAGTTGCATCGGACAAGTCTAAGAAATCGCTCGGGTTACGCTATGTAGTATGTAGTAGGTAGAAAATAAGCTGAATTCGTTAAGCTCACATAAATTTTTTTATGTTTTTGGGGCCAAAGACCACACATAATGACATCATTGTTCTGGTTGCATGACTGGTCTCTCCTGAACTAAATGGAGGCACCGGATCAGACCTTGGATGGGACTTTACAGTTCTGTGATCAGTAGCACATCAGTAGTGTCTGATCCAACATAGTGGAAGACCTGGAAAGCTCAGTCTTGTCACATGCACGAGTTTTGTTTTTGCTGTTCATAAACCCAGATGCTGAGCAAAAGGAAATGACATGGAACATAATATGGAAATATTCCATGTTTTTAGTTGTAAACTATAAAGTTCAGAGGAAACCGTGGAGCTGCTACTTACCTACATATACACCAATTTTAATGTAAGCAATAAAATACAACAGGACATGCTATACAAGGACACAGGGCATGCTATACAAGGACACAGGGCATGCTATACAAGGGACACAGGACATGCTATACAAGGGACACAGGACATGCTATACAAGGGACACAGGACATGCTATAGAAGGGACACAGGACATGCTATACAAGGGACACAGGACATGCTATACAAGGGACACAGGACATGCTATACAAGGACACAGGGCATGCTATACAAGGGACACAGGACATGCTATACAAGGGACACAGGACATGCTATACAAGGGCAACAGGACATGCTATACAAGGGCAACAGGACATGCTATACAAGGGACACGGGACATGCTATACACGCTATACTGCCTGCGTGTGGCCGACTGCTTTCTGATAACACCGCATCTTTAAATGTTTTATTTATTAAACAATGACACGACGCTGTAAATCTGTATTACTCTCTTTCTCTTTCACTCTCAATAAGAAAACTTTAAATAAGGAAATAACCCTTCTTAAAGGTAATGCATTTTTCTTTGCTAAATATCCGCATTTATCCAGCAAAACGTTGTTATATGAGCATTGCATTAGTTGTTAATACCTATAATATGTCATAACACATATATAAGGCATAACAAGTTATTACAAAAATGGATAAAAAATGAATCACCTTCTGACTAGTCATAACTGAGCGAACAATAGTCACAATACCAGGGCTTCATTGTGTTACGTGTATCATCTACAAGTACTGTGTGTGTGTGTGTGTGTGTGTGTGTGTGTGTGTGTGTGTGTGTGTGTGTGTGTGTGGGTGTGTGTTAATAGTATAGCACTGACCGTTGTGGGACATGCCCACAGCTAGGCACTTTTGAAAGCGGCAGTATTGGCACTTGTTCCGGTTCTTCTTTTGGATTTTGCAGTGACGTTCACACTTGTCGTATTCCAGCTTCAGGCGGATTGTGCGCCTAAAGAAGCCCTGTAGAGAAACGAAATCCACTGATAGAGTCCACTGTGTTTGATATCTGACATAAAGATTGTCGAGATTTAAAGAGTGTTTGAAACTGTTTTTTTTATTGTAATTGTAATAATTATCAACAATTAATACAATAAAAATATCAATATAAATGAACCAAATTAGCTTCGATATACAGATTGAAACAGCACGTACTTCCTCTTACAGTACTTTACATGACGTCTTACTGTACACATAAGTGTATATACAGTAACATGACTTTAGGAGGTTCATCTTAAAATATCTTTTTTGGCTTTTTTCCCTCTTGGCACAGCCTTTAAAAGCTCTAACCAGAAGCCTACGGCATTTTAGAAAAGGTTCCAACTAAAATCCTGTTCGAAAACAAGCTTTAATCATCCGAGGAACCCTTGAGGAACTCTTCAATTTTGTATACATGGTTCTAAAATCCCTTTAGGAAGCTAAAACTCTTGTCCCAAGACTCCAGGGGAAACACCTTGCCAGACATGAATGTGTAACTGTGCACTAAACTTCTAGAATTGAGACTGTTGACTTACAGCATTTTGATTTCAAGCCACTGATAAATTATAAGACCATCCAAAGCCCCCGCTGGGCTTTAAACCCAGACTGCAGATGATTATAAATCAATACAACAGACAAGTGCAAGTCCAGTCATCAGGCCACACAATCATAGCAAGCTTGAAATCTCTTAATTTGCTCAATCTGAATAAACATTTATTCACCATTAACCGGTGCCAGCAGTGTGGACACTCTAAGGGAGGCGAACTGGCAGGCAGACGAGGGCCATTAACCAGAGATTTCTTCACTCCTGTTTAGCCAATGTGTCCCAAGATATTTCCACAAAGTTACGAAAGTGCGATGATAGTGAGTGCAATACATCCACAGGGACAGCCAAAACAGTGGACGTGTGTGTGTGTGTGTGTGCGTGTGTGTGTGTGTGTGTGTGTGTGTGTGTGTGTGTGTGTGTGTGTACGTGTGTGTGTGTTGGTTGAATTGAGGACAGAATGTTTGAGGGCACAAGTCCAGCAGAGAGACAGCATGCACGTGGTGACACTGGCCTAATCACGGGACATGGACATGACCATCCAGCTGAATCACTGTGTGGTGGTGTGTGTAAATGCCTGTGCATGTATGGGGGAGTGGATGGGTGTGTGTGTGTGTGTGTGTTTGTGCGTGCGTGCTAGTGGCCATGCAGTGTGTGTTTGCCTGTTTCTGTTCTCTCTGGAGATCAGTAACATTTGAACCTAAACTGATGCATCTGCACACAATGCGCACGTAATCCACAGAAGTGTACGACGACGGTCGATTCGATTGATTTCAGCGCTGTTAGGAATCACAACAAGACTAATATGTTGTATAATATCCAGGGTTTCCCACAGAAAATTTGTTAGTTAAGGTGTTAGGGTTCAGTGGGTAGGCGGGGCTAGCAGTGGGTGGGCGGGGCTAGTGGCGGGGCCACGCTTCTTTGTGAGATAAACCACAGACTCTGTACTACATTTAACAATTATTTATTTAACACTAAATATAAAATTTAAATAACATATAATAATAAATAAGAAAGTGCAAAACAACATTCAAAATTTTGCGGACACGTGTTTTATCAACTGGCTTGTTATCCTCTATACAGGGGTGTCAAACTCAAACTCACAGTGGGCCAAAATATAAAACTGAGATAAAGTCACGGGCCAAAATATAAAACTGAGATAAAGTCACGGGCCAAAATATAAAACTGAGATAAAGTCACAGGCCAGAATATAAAACTGAGATAAAGTCACGGGCCAAAATATAAAACTGAGATAAAGTCAGGGGCCAAAATATAAAACTGAGATAAAGTCACGGGCCAAAATATAAAATTGAGATAAAGTCCGGGGCCAAAATATAAAACTGAGATAAAGTCCGGGGCCAAAATATAAAACTGAGATAAAGTCACAGGCCAAAATATAAAACTGAGATAAAGTCACAGGCCAGAATATAAAACTGAGATAAAGTCAGGGGCCAAAATATAAAACTGAGATAAAGTTACAGGCCAAAATATAAAACTGAGATAAAGTCAGGGGCCAAAATATAAAACTGAGATAAAGTCAGAGCCAAACTGAATATTTAATGTAAAATTAACTACAACTGATTTGTAAAGTTCAACCTTTTTCATGTGTAAACAAACTTTAGTTTTACTTAAACACAGGATTTAGAACAACCAGAGCTCATTATTACAAACACATAAGAAATTAAATTAGAAATAAAAGACACATCAGTGATGTTCATGTCACAAACTTTGACACTTTTTGACAAACTCTCCCACATTAAAGGGCAGATTTTGCTGTTTCTGCTGCCACAATAAAGCTTTACAGCCTTTACAGCAGCTTCACTTTTTATTTAGCTTTCATGAACGTAGTCTGATGGGAAACCAGACTGTTTTCATCTCCTCCACCTTCTGGAGCTTCTGCTTTACATCCTGGTCCTAATAGTTCTCACTTTTCTGTTCTACGTGAACTTTTCTGTTCTACGTGAACAGATAATCTGCCTCCCTCCTGTCCTGTAAGCTCCTATTGTCCATCTGTCCTTTGGACATTTTTGTGGAGGGTGAATTAACTTGCCCCATGTGACTGTAACAGGGTTGTTAACGACTGTCAACAGAGAATGAGGGGCGCTTGGTGTTCGTGACTACGCTTCAATACAGTGGCAAGGCATTCTGGGATATGTAGTATTAGCGTAGCATGCGGCTAGTCAGCTGTAATGCACATCTGATATGATCTTTCGATTTGTTTGACACCCCTGCTGACAGTGACGGACCACGTCTTTCTCTCATTTCGGCCGTGTGGTGCACTTGCCCGCTCGCGGTGTGAAGCTCGTCTGCTCTGTTCTACGAGATGCACTTGACGGCCTTTTGTGCAGCGAAATTTTTTATTTTTTTTGGACGACCTAGTTAAGGCGGTAGGGCTTCTGAGCTTAGGCGGGCCGCCTTAACTGAAAAGCGCTGCGGGAAACCCTGATATCGTCTCTGCTTGAGTTTTTTGTTAAATGTCTGTAAATTAGTGAGCAGTCCTCAGATCCTGGAGAACAGAATATGTCCTCTATTTGGTGTTGTACCATATAAAGGGTCAAAAGTCAAAATTTGTCTCTAATAAACAAAACAAAACATTTTTTCTTGTTCTAAAGGAGAGGTTTGAATCTCAGAGTAAGAACAGAAATACTTCCTGTGAAACAACAACATCACCTTGCAACCCTCACAGGCGTGAACGCCGTAGTGGTATCCCGAGGCTCGGTCTGCACACACACGACACTCCAGGTTTAAAGAAGCAGAATTGAACTCCTCCTGTCCTGCTATGGCGCCACACACACCTGAAGACGGACTGGAAGCTGGGGTCAGCGCATCTATTGACACACACACACACACACACACACACACACACACACACACACAAATGCAGTTTTATATACAGTCAGTGTGACATGTTTTATTAGGCTTTCAGCTACAAGTGGTCAGTTTACTCACGTTAGATTTAGTACACGATGCTTTGCATCATAATCATATAGTGACAAATCATACTCGAGTCATTTCCGCCTTTTATAATGTTCTGCTGCTCGTATGGTGATGCTACG
This sequence comes from Tachysurus fulvidraco, assembly GCF_022655615.1. Classification (NCBI taxonomy): domain Eukaryota; kingdom Metazoa; phylum Chordata; class Actinopteri; order Siluriformes; family Bagridae; genus Tachysurus; species Tachysurus fulvidraco. The sequence continues at coordinate 193,280 of NC_062527.1, forward strand.
TTCACATGTATGGCGACTCACAGCGACAAAGCTAACGGAGTTTGTTCATTTTCAATGACAGCTAGAGACTTATAGCACCATGAGTGACAGCTGGCGACTAAATGTGGGCAAGAAAAGTTGACATTTAAAAAGTTGACTAACGACGGGAGCGAAGACAGGAAGCCGAGGCAGTGAGCCGAGGCAGTGAGCCGAGGCAGTGAGCCGAGACAAAGAGCACAAACTGCTTGTCTTTCTTCCCGTATGATACACCCACTGCGTGGTAGGAACTTGCGACTTCATAGTACAGCGACTGGCAGCATGCTGAAAGAAAATCACTGTGTTTGTGAAAGGAGACACGGACTTGCATGAAAATGGCTTAATTGATCAAATGATACACTGTGATGTAAGAAAAAAACAGAAATAAACTGTATTTTGAAAGGGAATCTGTCCAGAAAAGCTCTCCCAGCATGTCGTGGGCCTGATGTTTGAAACTAAACACCAATAAGAATCGTTTCGGACTTGTACGGATCTGAGAGCTCGAGCGAAACAATCAAACAAAAACAATACATTCAATTATACTGTAATACTTCTTAATGTTTTATGTGAAGAAGAATGAATATTATAATATTTTCCTCTTCCCCTTTTTGATTTTATAACTCTCTCTCTCAGGTTGGCCGGCTGCCGCACGCCCTGTGTCTCAGTTACATGTGATTTATTAGTTTTCAGTGTGTTTTTTTTAGTTGGCTAACAGCTCTAACATGTGCATTATATCCCAAACTCATTCATTCATTCATTCATTCATCTTCTACCGCTTATCCGAAACTTCTTGGGTCACGGGGAGCCTGTGCCTATCTCGGGTGTCATCGGGCATCGAGGCAGGATACACCCTGGACGGAGTGCCAACCCATCACAGGGCACACACACACTCTCATTCACTCACACACTCACACACTACGGACAATTTTTCAGAGATGCCAATCAACCTACCATGCATGTCTTTGGACCGGGGGAGGAAACCGGAGTACCCGGAGGGAACCCCCGAGGCACGGGGAGAACATGCAAACTCCACACACGTGAGACGGAGGCGGGAATTGAACCCCAACCCTGGAGGTGTGAGGCGAACGTGATAACCGCTAAGCCACCTTGTTCCCATCCCAAACTCAAAACTGATATTTTTTCGCGTGTACAGGAGAGACATATTATGTGATATTTACTGGAGATATACAAACACTCCTTTATTGAATTTATACATGGACAGGATTCTGGTCAATACTAAACTGTAGACACTGCACTTTACAAACCACTGAAAGACATTTAAGATTAATTTTTCTATGTTCCTACGTACGAGCGACTGCTAGTTTTTAAGTCATGCTTCCTGTACGATTAGGAGCGAGCACAAAGGTCAAGCATGTAACCAAGTGCAAAGATAACGCTATTGTTTAACAGTGAGCTGCATTAAATAAATAAAACATTTTACAACACGGATTTCTTTTCTTATGACATGAAGAAACATCAGGAAGGTCTTAATTTCATACTTGTTCAAAACAGCAACTGTAAATATATAAATGTGGACTTTTGCATTTATAATTGTATCCAAAAAAGACGTCTCATTCTGTATTGCAGGAGCGAATGTTCTTTGAGTAACGATATATGAGAATGCGATCCAGTGTGAAACGGACATCACGTCATTGTTCCACTGCTAGATTCCTACCTGGCACAGCGGAGCTCTCGGAGCTGGAGCACAGGCCAGATGAGCGGTACTTCACGTCTCGGTTGCTGAGTGTCTCTTCATTGATGGACTCTGAAATGTCTTGCAGATCTCCTGCACCAATAAAGTCCCTGTAAATTGGGATGTTCAGCACAGAGTCCTCCAGAGGAGACGGAGGACTGTAAGGGCTCTCCATGTCTACCATGTCGATGGCGGACCGGGTCTGAGGCCAACTCACACATCAGCCTGCACACAGAGACAGGTTATGAGACTAAACAGATTCCTACTACAGTTTTAAATCACACATAGACTTACTGTATTATTGTGTACAGTAGAGAAAGGGGCTGATAATGTTTCTCCACCGTGACCTCGGTTAGCACAGAACAGAACTGATTTATATAAGCGTTTACTCGAACTTCTTAGCAAAACTGCAATGACTTAAATCAGCGTTCATTCATCAGGGCAACGTTTAAAACCGATGGCCAGTTTAAACTTGTCAAGAGCTGAGATTTGTCTGTAATTTCTATCCTTATCTGTATTCAGTTTGGGATGCGAGCATCCACCCAAGTGTCTGTGTTGTGTCTGTTGAGGCCCGGGTTTTTTCCGTAGTAAATGTGCACTTAAAGCACAATAAGTGTGTCTACATAGGTCAGGATAAGCCAAGCTGCATTTAACACTGATCTTGATTTATATCTGACAGCCGCACTATTTACAAGCTGCTGACGCATATGTACACTAGAATGGGCTACACCAATAAAAAGTGCCAACAAAAGTGTGGAGTGGTTTGTGGAGTAGTCGGCTATTAGAAGTTTCAGAGCAAGACAGACTGTGTAGAGGGAAAACATCCAGTACATGTTGAAGAATGAAAGCCCAGAGAGACAAGAGGAGGAGACCGAGGATCACTAGCTGTGAAAACAGAGCTTTGTTTGTCTCAGGGCGAAGCGACTGTGTAGGACACGACCCTGTGAACCGGGGAGGCACAATGTCATCAACTCACTGAGCAGCGACACAACAAGGGCATCCTCAAAGACCGGCAAGGAAACGTTATTGTGCAACATAACACACAGAATAAAGGACATGGTAAAACTGTTACTGAATTATTAACATGCGAGTAGGAGAACGCTGTGCATACACATGAAACGTCTTCCTGTTTACTCTCTGGATTAAAGCTGGGTTTCTCCCAACACCCAAAGAGCCAAACATTTCCATAAGAGGGTTAATTCTCTTCTATTCTGTTCTTCCACTGCATGAACTACAATTCAGAGGCCCTTTTAACACCTTTGTTCAATGTCAGAAGCAAATTCTGTTAAGGTGACAGTTCAGCTATCTTTTTTCCAGCCCACTGGTCATGTGAGTGCAAAGTTTAGGGAACTGCTTTGTCATGCGGTACGATGTCGTATTTTAGACGAGAGAAAGTCCCCTGACCCATGACATAAGTCATTCACTGCCCTGATATGTTACTTATTGCAATTAAGTGGCTATGACTGTGATGTAAAAATAAATATGGCAGCTCATAAACTCTGGATGATAAGGTTTTGAATGTGAGGTCAGCCACTGATGTTGGAAAGAAGGTCTGGTTTGAAAGTTCAGAATCAGAATCAGAAAGATCTTTATTGCCGCTTATGTTTTCACATCTGAGGAATTTGTCTGGAGAAAGGCACGTGTGCTCCTACTCTGTTCTTCTAGGAGCTCCGCCCGGTGGGCCAATCGCAAGCGCCCTCCGGCACCCCCATGTCGCGTTGGTCAGAGGGTTTGGCTATCCACCAGAGACCTGCTGCTTAAGGTTGCCTGCAGGAAACTTGCCCCACGGTTTGTTGGGCCTTTTCTGATCTCCAACGTGCTCAATCCAGTCTCAGTTAGACTCAAGCTGCCCAGAGTCCTACGTATTCTCCCTAGCTTCCATGTCTCCAGACTCAAGCCAGTTGTATAAAGGTTATTCTGACTAAGGTGAAAGCGTCTCTCACACTGAAAGCCAAAAGTGTCCTGGCTAATTTTAGATCAGAGTTGGAGCAAGAAAATAAGTCGATAGTTTATATCGATCTAAAATGTCTGATAAGATGTCTGATTTCCAATATGTAAGGGTGCTGGTAAAAGGGTTTAAACCTGACGGACTTAAAGCTTAAACATAAGAAATCACCAGAGTCTAGACCAAGCTGGTCTGGTCTTAAACAGCTCTGTGTTGTTCTTATGCTTGTCATATGGATCGGAGAGACCCACAGTGTCTCAGGTGATGCTTGATTGTACTGGTTTAAGGATGTGTGATCGAAATGACAACCATGGTAGCAACTGATCTGTCCAGTTTTTAAGAAACAGGAAATCTTAGAGTTCCTAGAGATCTTAGGTTTCTGGACCATCTGCACCAGAAGCAGCAGGATCAAGGCCAGCGTTTTCCCCACAATCATAAACCTACTGAACTCTACACGACACCGCAAGGTATCACTGATGTCTTACTGCTACATCGATGTCTGTAATCACCTATATATAGTTTATAAGAATAACTTCACTTACTCACCCACCAGAGACAGTCGAGTGTCTTTCTCAAACAAAATGTCTCTTTTACTGTGTGTGTTAAAATGTGACGTGTCATAAACACGTTATATGTGATCTAGCACTACTGCTATAGAAAATGTATCAACACCTTCTGACCAATTAGGAGTAAGAATAAAACAACACTGTGTAGTGTGTGTGTGTGTGTGTGGGGGGGGTAATCTCATGAAACCATGTGAGGGAAATGTGCAATAAAGGCAATATATAAAAAAACTTGCTAAATGTTCATACTTGTGCCTTCATGTTTAGCATCTGCACTAAACTCCTGATATGAGACCTAGACATGTTCAGGATCAAATACCTTCTTATGTATAATCACAGCCTAGGGACTAATTTCTTTTGCACAGGTTTCAACACAGGGCACTGGGTCGAGACTAAAAAAAACAGAAAAAACAGTGACGTACCAAAGATATCATCCAACAGTGATATCATCCAAATGTGCTTTATATTAATAATATCTGAAAGAGATTAAAAAGTAAGATCGTATTATGTGTCGGTGCTGTTTCAAGCACAGCAGGGTTTATTTTACACCTTGTTATTCAGTCAGACAAATCTGAAACTAAAGCTACCAAACCAGAAAACTTTTTTTCCATTGCATCCAGTTTCACCGGGCGAAGACACCAAGCCTCCTGACACAGTGGTTGTTCTCTCATTTGTCTGGTTTTGTGGTAAAACCTACAACAAGGCCAGAGCGTGGTGGCGAATGCTACAGACGGCTGGACAGCTGTAAGGGTCCTGTTACATTTTCCAATGCGCTGTTTTAAGGGGACGGCTCGTCATAATCTAGTTCTGTGGACATCACTGATACACTTGAAAGCTTCTTATCTTTGGCACACGAGGACATTGAGCTGTAATCTTTCAGGCCACAGTTCAGGAATATACCATTATGCTAGGACTCTATAAATATATTGATTTTGAGGTAGAGTTAGGTATAGATTATATGTTTTGTTAATTGTTAGTGGAAAAAAAAACATTTGTTTCAGATCGACATGTCGGTGTTGTGATGGAAAAGACAGGAATTATTATTCTATGTTATCTTGTGATTTACAACTCCACAGTCCAACGAGGGTAATGGCTTAATGTTCTCTATACTCCATTACACGTGACACATTAGCTTATGTTCAAATGCCTAATGAGTGCGTTACGGTACAAAGAACACTCAATCTGGCTTGATAATGTAGCATGAAAAATCCAAAAAGTGTCACAGAACAGTTTTTTCACAGCATCCTAAACAGTTAGAGCTCCACTCCAACCACCTTTACGTAGTAAATCAGGAAGCGCAGCCACGGACACGTTCACACGATTGATGCCGGATGTCACCAGAAAATCTGGCTTCCTCAAATTAATAACACAAAGCAAACACCTAAGTGCAATTTGCTACCATAAAGCTTGTGTGACGAGATGCGAGTTTAATAACACAAGCGTACGCAAACAAAGGAGTGCACACACTTACATACTAATGCATGGGGTTGTGAGGACAGCCACTATCTATACAGAATGTAGTTATACACAATATAGTTATGTTGACATGCAGAAGCAGACACGCAGAGGAGACGGTCAGCAGAACCTGAAAGTCCTGTCTGGGGGGAAAAAGAAGCTAAAGAACAAGTAGGTACTATAGTGGAGAGAAAGAGAGCGAGAGCGAAGACCGGGGCCTGATTAGACAGCTCAGATTCCAAGCTAAAATGCTCTTTCTCACGCCTGCCAGAGCAAAGTCTCACAAAGCACGAAAGAATCAAAGAACCTGAAAGAGAGAGAGAGAGAGAGAGAGAGAGAGAGAGAGAGAGAGAGAGAGAGAGAGAGAGAGAGAGAGAGAGGGGGAGAAAGAAATGAGAGAAAAGCAAGATGCAGTAAGCCATTATATACTGCGCCAGAGCTCTAAACTCAGTGACATGTTCGGACTTGAGCAAACATGAGATGCTAAAAAATCCAACTACAGAACAGGATGGACTGGAAAACCAATTTGCTTATTTATTTGTCACAGTATTTATTTGTCACAGTAAACTAGTCCTCAGTATTACTTATACACATATCACTTTACACCGACGGTATAAATAGCTTGTGCTACGCATGCATTACCCATTTTATATCTAAACCTCAGAGTATATTAGTATATATTGTGTATTTGTGAATAACTGATCCGAAAGAAGCCTGAAGTAAGCACATGAGAGGTGAATGAAAAGCCACTGAATCTTCTGCATGCACTATAAAGCTCTGAGCAATGCAGGTCTGCTCAGGCTATTCACTCAGCAGGACCCCACTATGAAAAAATGACTTCTGCTTTATGTCCAGACTGCTTTAACAACCGTCTTTGACAGTCCTCTATTTAACACTCCTTCACCTCATTCCAGCAGCAACGCCAGAGACGGATCCTGTCTAACTCATCCCGATCCCCACACAAACGCATCAGGATCTAACCATCACTTTAAATAAAGCCCCAGAAGATCAGGTCTGGTTACAGAATCACAAAGATGGACAAAGGGCATTACAAACACAGTGCATGTCATGTGTGTGAAAAATAAAATGTTAATGTAATGCACTATATAATTATATGGAAGTTTATAGGAACAGTCAGAAGCTTTCACTGTTCTAACAAACTCATATAACATCAAATTTGCATCTTGTCACAAACGAGATTTTTTTTTTTATGCTTTCTTATTTGCTGAATTTTGGTCACAATTAGTATATTTTATCTGTGCACTGTGTAAGAGATATGTCATTTTTTTTTCTTTAAAAAGGCTGTTAAACACAAATATACACCGTGTGTTTTACACAACGTCTGAGACCTCAGTGAAAATCTGGGAAAAAAAAAATTCCTACTGAATTGTAAACAAATGTGAATTTTATATTTTTTTTATGTTTTTAAATAACTGGAGAAAAAAGAGGGAAAAGCGAAACACAATTAAAATATAAAATTGATGCAAATATTTTTATACTTTCACTCAATAAAATAATTAGCCATGAAAGCGTGTATTATATTAGAGAAGAGTGCAAAATAGAAGCTTCTCACTAGCGCTCGGAAACGTTAATAAGAATGAACTGCAGTTAAAGTGCATGGAGTGCATCAGCAGTACAGCACTGAGGCTCAGGGAGCTTCACTCAACACTACAACTGCTCGCTTGTCTGCCACTGTAGTTAATATAAAACCTGAACATCCTACACAGTACACTACACTAAACACTACACACTACACTACACTGTACACTACACTAAACACTACACACTACACTACACTGTACACTACACACTACACTAAACACTACACTACACACTGTACACTACACTGTACACATCAGCAGTACAGCACTGAGGCTCAGGGAGCTTCACTCAACACTACAACTGCTCGCTTGTCTGCCACTGTAGTTAATATAAAACCTGAACATTTGTTTATTTTTTTTATTTATTTGAGTAAATTTGTTGGAAGAATTTCTCATGAAATAGGAATAATAATTCAGTTTTGTACCCTAAAGTACTAATCGTGTTAAATCTGTACAAAACTGAATGATGTCAGGACAAACCGGTATGGAAATTATCGCTGAATCAACGTCATTCGTTTTCACGGCAAAAAACAATTGTTCTGTTGTTGATGTCGACTTTATTTATATTTCCACAAAACGTCTCTTTGCAACAGAGAAGACAAACTTTAAAGTGCAAACTGTTCAGTCGGTCCTCTTGCCTTTATCACTGCAATCTGTCCAACTGCTGCACAGAACAGTGTTCACTAAAGGCTCCGTGGGCTTTATTTGCCGTACGAGTTTATCCCACACTAACACCTGAGACCACTCGTGTTGTCATTACATAACACCAGAGGTGGTGTTCCTGTGACTGCTGCTCCACCACGTCTTTCCTACACATCTCTTTATCACATCTGCTTGGAATCACAGCCTGGAGCCATGTCGTTGAACTAAGGAGGCATTTTAAAAGCCCCCTACAAACAAACCTGCACCTAGTCTGTGTTTCTTCTGTTTCAGTCCCTACTGTAGAAGTTCAGCTGTCGATCTGCAGTCACATTAAATATGACATAGACTTAAGGTTACCTAGGCGACCTACAGACTGTACATTAATAAGCTTCAGTCTCCAGTCTGTCATACAGTAGGTTTGTTAAACAGACTGTAATCATTAGGGACACAGAATAATCACACAAACAGTAAATATTATAGTAAATAAATTCATGCACATTTAAGTTTTTAACCACAAGAGGATTAATAAAAGGTAGTTAAAGATAAATTACACTCACAAAACTTTTTACACACTACACTGTACACTAAACCACACACACACACACACACACACACACACACACACACACACACACACACACACACACACACACACACACACACACACACACTACACTGTACACTAAACCACACACACACACACACACACACACACACACACACACACACACACACACTACACTGTACACTAAACCACACACACACACACACACACACACACACACACACACACACACACACACACACACACACAACACACTTTACACTAAAACACACACACACACACACACACACACACACACACACACACACACACACACACACACACACACACACACTACACTGTACACTAAACCACACCAGACACACTACACACACTACACTGTACACTAAACCACACACACACACACACACACACACACACACACACACACACACACACACACACACTACACTGTACACTAAACCACACCAGACACACTACACACACTACACTGTACACTAAACCACACACACACACACACACACACACACACACACACACACACACACACACTACACTGTACACTAAACCACACCACACACACACCACACTGTACACTACACTAAACAATGTACACTACACTAAACACTACACACTACACTACACACTGTACACTACACTACACACTGTACACTTACACTACACACTGTACACTACACTACACACTGTACACTTACACTACACACTGTACACTTACACTACACACTGTACACTACACTAAACACTACACACTACACTGTACACTACACTAAACACTACACACTACACTGTACACTACACTAAACACTACACACTACACTACACACTACACACTACACTACACACTGTACACTACACGAAACACTACACACTACACTACACTGTACACTACACTAAACACTACACACTACACTGTACACTACACTACACAGTACACTACACACTACACTACACACTGTACACTACACTAAACACTACACTATGCTGTACACTACACTAAACACTACACACTACACTAAACACTACACACTACACTAAACACTGTACACTACACTAAACACTACACACTACACTACACTGTACACTACACTAAACACTACACACTACACTACACTGTACACTACACACTACACTAAACACTGTACACTACACTAAATACTACACACTACACTGTACACTACACTAAAAACTACACACTACACTACACACTGTACACTACACTGAACACTGTACACTACACTAAACACTACACACTACACTACACACTACACACTGTACACTACACTACACACTGTACACTACACTACACACTGTACACTACACTGAACACTACACTACACACTGTACACTACACTACACACTGTACACTACACACTGTATACTACACTACACTAAACACTACACTAAACACTACACTACATACTGTACACTACACTAAACACTACACACTGTACACTACACACTGTACACTACACTAAACACTACACTACACTAAACACTACACACTACACTACACTGTACACTACACTAAACACTACACTACACACTGTACACTACACTAAACACTAGACACTACACTACACACTGTACACTACACTAAACACTACACACTACACTACACACTGTACACTACACTACACACTACACTACACACTGTACACTACACTAAACACTACACACTGTACACTACACTAAACACTACACACTACACTACACACTACACTACACACTGTACACTACACACTGTACACTACACTACGCACTGTACACTACACACTGTACACTACACTACACACTGTACACTACACTACACACTGTACACTACACTACACTGTACACTACACACTGTACACTACACTACACACTGTACACTACACACTGTACACTACACTACACACTGTACACTACACACTGTACACTACATACTGTACACTACACTACACACTGTACACTACACACTGTACACTGTACACTACACACTGTACACTACACACTGTACACTACACTACACACTGTACACTACACACTGTACACTACACACTGTACACTGTACACTACACACTGTACACTACACACTGTACACTACACTACACACTGTACACTACACACTGTACACTACACACTGTACACTACACTACACACTGTACACTACACTACACACTGTACACTACACACTGTACACTACACACTGTACACTACACTACACACTGTACACTACACACTGTACACTGTACACTGTACACTGTACACTACACACTGTACACTACACACTGTACACTACACACTGTACACTACACTACACACTGTACACTACACACTGTACACTACACTACACACTGTACACTACACACTGTACACTACACTACACACTGTACACTACACACTGTACACTGTACACTACACTACACACTGTACACTGTACACTGTACACTACACTACACACTGTACACTACACACTGTACACTACACACTGTACACTACACTACACACTGTACACTACACACTGTACACTACACTACACACTGTACACTACACACTGTACACTACACACTGTACACTACACTACACACTGTACACTACACACTGTACACTACACTACACACTGTACACTACACACTGTACACTGTACACTGTACACTACACTACACACTGTACACTACACACTGTACACTACACACTGTACACTACACTACACACTGTACACTACACTACACACTGTACACTACACACTGTACACTGTACACTACACTACACACTGTACACTACACACTGTACACTACACTACACACTGTACACTACACACTGTACACTACACTACACACTGTACACTACACTACACACTGTACACTACACACTGTACACTACACTACACACTGTACACTACACTACACACTGTACACTACACACTGTACACTACACACTGTACACTACACTACACACTGTACACTACACACTGTACACTACACACTGTACACTACACTACACACTGTACACTACACACTGTACACTACACACTGTACACTACACTACACACTGTACACTACACACTGTACACTACACTACACACTGTACACTACACTACACACTGTACACTACACACTGTACACTACACTACACACTGTACACTACACACTGTACACTACACTACACACTGTACACTACACTACACACTGTACACTACACTACACACTGTACACTACACACTGTACACTACACTACACACTGTACACTACACTACACACTGTACACTACACACTGTACACTACACACTGTACACTACACTACACACTGTACACTACACACTGTACACTACACACTGTACACTACACTACACACTGTACACTACACACTGTACACTACACACTGTACACTACACTACACACTGTACACTACACTACACACTGTACACTACACTACACACTGTACACTACACACTGTACACTACACTACACACTGTACACTACACACTGTACACTGTACACTACACACTGTACACTACACACTGTACACTACACACTGTACACTACACACTGTACACTGTACACTACATTACACACTGTACACTACACACTGTACACTACACACTGTACACTACACTACACACTGTACACTACACTACACACTGTACACTACACACTGTACACTACACTACACACTGTACACTACACTACACACTGTACACTACACTACACACTGTACACTACACACTGTACACTTACACTACACACTGTACACTACACTACACACTGTACACTACACACTGTACACTTACACTACACACTGTACACTACACTACACACTGTACACTACACTACACACTGTACACTACACACTGTACACTACACTACACACTGTACACTACACTACACACTGTACACTACACACTGTACACTGTACACTGTACACTACACTACACACTGTACACTACACACTGTACACTACACTACACACTGTACACTACACACTGTACACTACACACTGTACACTGTACACTGTACACTACACTACACACTGTACACTACACACTGTACACTACACTACACACTGTACACTACACACTGTACACTACACACTGTACACTACACTACACACTGTACACTACACACTGTACACTACACTACACACTGTACACTACACACTGTACACTGTACACTGTACACTACACTACACACTGTACACTACACACTGTACACTACACTACACACTGTACACTACACACTGTACACTACACACTGTACACTACACTACACACTGTACACTACACACTGTACACTACAGTAAATAAACAGAGGTCACAGCTCTGTATTAAGGACAGATACCTGGAGTTGTTGTGCGTCCATATTGCAGAGTTCTCGGCAGACTAAACGACCGGAGTACAGGACAAACGTGTGTCTCCTTCCACGCGTCCTTGTTTGTCCGCCGCTGTCAAACTCTCTTCTCCCCGCCGCCTCCTGAGCGCCCGAACAAACTCCCGGAAGTCGCGTCACGAAAGGCAACACGCGCCGTAACCGTGGAGACGCTCGAGCACATCCCCCTAGACACACCTATGGTCTGGGCCAATAGGAACGCGGGATGATGCGCGAGCGCACAACGCCCCCTAAGAGAGAATCGCTGAGATTGGGCTCCATTACCTGGACATGGAGGATGGAGTGAAATACAAAGTAGTGTTTGCATTCATGACAAATGCATTGCACATATTCATGATGCATATATAAGATGTTCTACTGTAACAAAATAAAAATAAAGTTAATTCGATTCAATTCGATTTATTTATTTAGCGCATTTAACAATTCCCATTGTCTCAAAGCGGCTTTACAGAAGTATGGAAACAGAAGAGAGAGAAAAAGAAATACATATATAATAATAAGAAAATAAATAAATAAGTGAATATATACAATTAAGGTTGAAAAATTCATTTAAAAAATATTCATTTAAAACTTAAGATTATATATATATATATGTGGGGGGGGGGGGGGGTAATAAAGGCTTTCATGCCCCAGTTCTGTTCTGTTTATAACAGTGCAGCCGAGAGCTCCTGAGGAACTAATGGGTCATCGTAACCTCTGAGTTCAGCCCAGACCTGATTGCTGATAAAGACCAGAACATACGGCTGACTGACACAACATTGGTTCAGAAGAAGACATGACAGTCTTCATACACAACAATCCCATGAGACATGATGACCATGTAGATCAATTCCCCCAGCAGGGTGACCACCGGGTGAGGAGACTCCAACCAGGGGTAGAACATCAGGACTGATGATGTAGCTCCGTAAGAAGAGAGTTAGTTTGAATCTTGTACAGAACTTATAATTTAATCATTGTCAAGAGGTTAACTGCCTTAATAGAAATAAAATCTGTTTTAAAGTTTTAAAAACGAAAGAAAGAAATTAATATTTTGTTTTAAACTGTAATTTCTTCTCCATCTGTTCATATTGGATTTTGTTTTCTTTTAGAATATTTTGGTTACAGATTTTTTATTTTTTAAAACTGAATATATTCTACAACATGTTTTGCTGTAGTAAATTGCCATCAGATATCAATGACTTAATCCCTGTTATTTAAATGTGATTTATGAGGCATAATCAAAGTCAGGTTACAGGAAGTAGGTAACATTTAGCGTGAGATCAGCAGGAAGGTAAAAGTGAACGTGACAGAGTTTGTGATGACTGTTGTAGCCTTCGGACCATGTTTGTAGGCTTCTCTGTATGAAGCAACGTTAATTCTGGCATTAACATGATATACAGACATGTTGTATACATCTGCACATTCATGTGGTTATTTATGGAGCTAATCGTGTGGCAGCATCACAAAGATAAATAGATAAATAGAACCATGCTGATACAAGTGTAGAGTGACAGCTAATGGTCACATTAAATATAAGAATAGGGGGAAAAGTGCGATCTCTGTGACTTGGATTGTGGCATTGATGTTGGCACCAGATGGGCTGGACTGACTATTTCATAGATTGCTGGTTTCTAGGGAATTTCATACACAAATGTTTCTAGAGTTTATACTGAATGGTGAAGCAAACCACTGACTGAGAAACAGCTCTCTGGGTGGAAACAAAAGAGTTGACAGGAAAATGGTTCAATACAGGAAAGATATTGTAAATCAAACAATCACTTTTTACAACAGTAGGGAGCAGAAAAACATATCAGTATGCACAAAACATCAAATGTTGAGATGGATGCCAAAAAATCCAGTTGGAACAGATTGGAAAAAGACCAAGTGGTTTTTGTTTCTAATCTTAAACTGTCCAGTTTAGGTGAGACTGTGGCTTTGAATGCTTGAATGCCCCAGATTCCTGTGGCCCTAATATGTCATCCCTATCAAATCCCATATGGCAAATCCACCTCACACACACACACACACACACACACACACACACACACACACACACACACACACACACACACACACACACATACGTACACACATACACACACATATACACACACATAAGATTTTTTTTTTCAGCTTTTATCCTATGTATATTTTTTTATATTCCTGGATTTGTGGTTATAAACAAAATGCATTGAACTAATAGATGTATAGTGTATATTACTGTATATCAAAATATTATCTTACTGCAACATTATATATAACTATAACTATAACTATAACTAAATGCATATGGATGCGCTTGTTGGGCTTCTGTGAACTGGTTTCGGTCTGCTTCTTTTAATTGGCAATTTATTTATGTGTCAATATAGTCTTTAAAATTACAGACACTTTAAGAAATGTATGTGTAGGAAAAAATGCAAAGTTATAATCCAGCTTTATAAAAATATATATGTATGTAGAATTTTCTTTAGTTTAATGTTTGGTGTGTTAAGGCACAAATCTAATGTTTCATACTGTAAAACATCTTCATACTGTCATGCAACCTAATAATAAAACAACAGCTCGCTTTGGGTATTTTCCTTCTCTTCATAGTTATGCTTTGTTTTTTTTCTATTTCAATCCTCCTACATATTTTATATGAGACAGAAGTCTTTCTCTAGACCAAAATCCATGTCAGAATTCCTAATGAGCAAGCCAGTGTAGGGAGCGGCAAAGGAAAAAGTCCCCAAGATGCTATAATTAAGAAACATTGAGATGAACCAGGCTCAGAAATAAAACCCATGCTAATTGTGAAATGAAATAAATAGGTTGGATTTGAGACTTTTTGAATGTGGAGTACGAGCATGGTGTCAGTACGTACCAACAGATGGCGCAGCTGAAATATGTCTACAGAAAGCTTTTGTCTCCCCACTTTAAATCATCATACAAGCCTTGAATCCAATCTATGTGTGTATATTTTTCATGTCATTAAATAACTAAAAAGTTGTTGAATGCTTTGGGCTGGATGAGTACATGGACAATGGGGTCGACATGTTTGTTCTCCATATCCTGGGTGGAGTACAGGACTCAGGGGGCTAGGGTTTGTTCCTGGCCCTGTTCTATTCAGCACATGATGGGTTGAAATCCTTTGGCTCACTGCCTGTGCTCAAGCTACTCCTGACTTAAAGTGAAGCAGAACCTTCGCCAATTTCCCTGGGGTGCTGAACATGAGGACACCAGCACTGTGTTGCAATACACCTCTGAATCCGTTCTCTTCCTCGCCGCCTGTGTCTCCCTGGGGGCAGTAAGATTGCATGCTTTAAAAGTCTGGATGATTTCATGACATAAAGTGTGAACTTCTTGTGCTTCTGCATGTTGCTTTTGCAATAAAAAGAGCTTGCAAGAACTATTTCAAAAGAGATAGTTCACCATTGTTTACTCGACTGTAAGATTTCCAATTTATCATGCTCGATGTCACCTCTATCACTACATGAATGGACGTTCTGTGCTTCAGTAAATTAGAAATTTAAAATGAGATATTTAAAAGAATATCATGTGCCATAAAATACAGTGAAAAATGAATTTGTACTTTTATTAAATAGGAGATTCAACATGTATGGCGAAGGTATGAAAAGCGGTCAGCGGTAAATAAAATAATAAAAAATATGTGTAAATATTATTAATTTTATATACGCTTGGTGCAATCAGGCAAATATCTCTAAACTGCACGTTTCTGTTACTCCTTGTGACTGAGCTGCACTTTAATATTTCACCATGTAACATAATCATACATCACACTACTACACTACACAAACATTACATCATATAATGCTGTAATGCTTTTTCTTTCCTTTTAATTCTATTTATTCTTTTTTCTTTCTTACATTTAGTTTATTGATATGCACAGTTTTTATTTCATCTCTAACATGTACAGAGCATGTACAGTATTTACAATCAGCTGATACTTTAACAGATAAACCTGTAACCTCTTGGACTTTCATGCCATTATCCCAAGAGCCAATCATGTGGCAGAAGCCCGATGTATAAAAATCATCAGATTTATTCGATTTCATATCAGCCAGACAGGTTTAAGCAAACATCAAGTCTACATTAACTCATATAACCACTGTACAACCTTGGTCAGCACTCCTCGATTTTAACTTTGCATATAACTCTATTTAAGTATAAGAAACTGAGTTAAAAACAGAATAAATAAAAGTAAGAAGATATCAAACAGAAAGCAATACAGAATGGAGAAAAATAAAGATGCTAAACGGTGAGGAGGATTGGTTTTAACAGCAGAACACCTCAATGGGCTTCACTTCTCATAGCCAAGGATAGGAATCTGATGCTACAGTGAAGACAGGTCTACCAATGTTGGAGCTCGCCTGGTCGTGGCTGTGTGGCTGCCGTGTCACTTCTGAACTTCTAACAGCTGAGCCACACATTATTGCCTCATTGATAACCTTTTGCAATGAACACTGACAGAAATGTACTGCCACAAAAACACTACTTTCCTCCAACCAATATCTTTGTACTGTCTCGGTTGCCCGAGTTGCTGTATCGTACCGACCAGCAGGTGACACCATTTCTCCTTCTATTTTGGACTCTTTGTCTGAGCTCAGAGCTCAGGATCATTTCAGTAGAGTTCCTCTTAGAGTAAGACAGCAAAACACTCAGAATTAAAACAACTGTGTATAGATCAGTCGCTGAAACAAATCTCACTCACACCTCACACTTGTTGGATTAGTTTGGGGAGAAAAACTGTAAGCTGTGGATTTTGAATTTCCAACCCAGATCAGTAAGGATGGTTTTTCCACCAGCAGCTTTCCAGAGGAATATTTTGTAATAGTCCTTTTATTTTTTTCTGAAACATGTTGAAATTACATACAAGTTGTATTTGGAGCTCAACGCTCCCAAATCAAACATGAACAGCAAACACATGAGAAAACCTCCCATGACAGCCTCGTAAGAATTTTCATTTTCATTTCAATTCAATTCGATTTGAAATTTATTGAATAACAAACTAAGAGCTGTTTTACAGAAGTATAAAAATTGTAAAGTTTAAAATTTATCTCTAACATTTATCCCTAACGATCAAGTCTGAGGTGACAGTGGTGAGGAAAATCTCCCTGAGATGATACGAGGACGAAACCTCGAGAGGAACCAGATTCAGAAGTGAACCTCGTCCTCATTTAGGTGACACTGAACAGGAAATGATGTCATTGTAAATAACGTCCTTTCTACAACAGTCTGTAGTCCGGTGGAACTGTGGAACCGAGAGCTCCTGAGGAACTAATAGATCAGGGTCATTTCCGAATTCATCACAGACCCAACATTAATTCCGTCATGCCAAAGTCTTTAAATGATCAAATGCAAATATCCCATATTATCAATATGTTTATCAAAGGTGTGTATTACAGTAGACATAATTACAGACTTGCACTGTAAGACATTTCAAGATGGTTAAACTTTAAGTAACCAAAGTTGATGCTGCCTTAAAAAACTCGAGTAAATTCAGCTTGAAGTTAATCTTGTCTTCAGCTCAAGTAGTCGAGACAAGTTTTAATTTGTCAAAACCTTTTTTTTTATCATGTCTTACAGTGCTGTTAAACTCATGTCAGTCTACTGGGGCACTTACATCAAGCTCATGAGTAATATAATATTCCTGATATTACATTTTGTAACGGTAATAACAGGTCATAAGAAGAAAGCCCATGCTATACTTATTTATAGCATTTTATTACTCATTTTGTGTATATGGAACAAATATATTATGACTTTCTATTTTCTTTTTCCTTACAGTTAATCTTAGTCTTCTTGTTGGCACATTATGTGATTAACCCCAAGTGTGAAGTGTAATAAGAGTCACCAGTTAGCAGTGGGAACAAGGCCGGTGTTCCTTAACTGGCTTTGGATGGTAGAGGTCAATCCAAATCTTCCAAAAGGTTCAACTGAGTTGAGTTTAATGACTTTTTATGGTTTTTGTACACATCAAACCATTCAGTGATCCTTTTTTTGCCCTGTCAATGAGAGCATCATCATCCTAGAAGACAGCACTTGCATCAGGAAAGAAATGATTCATCACAGGATGATATAACTCAGATATATATCTGTACTGATTTGCAGTGACCCTTCCATCTAAGGGGACAAGTGGACCTAAATCCATGGTTGTAAAATATTCACCACAGCATATAATAAAGTCTTTGGACCTGCTCAGCTCAGCAACCTCGTGGTTTCAGCACAAATGATCTCTAAAGTGCGTTTTTCTGGTTCCTGGTATCGATGGATTTATCCACGCCATTCCTACTATAATCTCTCTCTCTCTCTCTCTCTCTCTCTCTCTCTCTCTCTCTCTCTCTCTCTCTCTCTCTCTCTCTCTATGTAGCTGAGGTTCTTGTAAATAGTCTGATCTCACTGTGTTGACATTCTCAATCACCTGAAGAACAGTCGCACTTCTGTTATTCCTTACGTATCTTGCTAATGCGCAAGCATCACAAGTATAGAGCATAAGCTGTCGTTTTCAATGTACAACCCTGTTTACTGTCTTTCCCATAGATCCAAATTATGATGTCATGTCAATCTCTTGTCCTATTAAAACATGGCCAGCTGAGAAGACTTGAATGCGCCACAGAATCAACGCTCTTTCAAAAAAGTGCCATAGCTCCTTTTCTCTTGCCATCTTGATACAAACCTGAGGTCACCTGGGTCTGTCCAGTGCATGGTAAGATTTTAATGTCTTTAACTGTATCAGTTAATCGTACTTGTTATGTTTCTCCACCCGTGATTTATAGGATAATTTTGCAACAGTAAAGAAACCACCAAGAAGACAAAACTGAGACACTGTGCACATGGTGTATATAAACAACAACATGCTATAAAGTGCTACACATACAGGTCATAACCTTTATTGAAACAATGAAGTGTGAGTGCTGCCCCCTACTGTTGTTTAGGTGTTGAATTGCTGCCCTCCAGGGAAGGCAGTAGGTTGTATAGTTATCTCCTGATGGGGCAAAATGACTACCCAGAAACCACACAACCTACTACCTCATCCTGTACGAACACCAGAAAATGCCCTTGGGGTAAACCAGAAGAAGCCTTGATGATTCAATAGCGTTAGATACTTGCTGACTTTTAAATCTCATGTGAGCGTGACATAGGAAGCATCATGACATGTATGTTAGCATGAACAGTATGCACAGTAATGATCAGAACTTTACTATTTATTGACAGTGTATACAGAAAATAAATACGGTATCAGTACAGTGAAAGCATTGTCCAAGAGAAGCCAAGCAAATATGTATGACTATCACTGCATCATTGCCCATTCACTTCCCGAAACTAGCTAAACATCTTGGCTGGTAAATTCATAGCATTCATTGCACTGAACAAGTCAGACTTGCAGTCTGCAGCTGCAGGGAAAGAAATACATGAAGAAATAGAATTAGCGCTTTGTTCAGTTCATGAAATTGGCACGCTTAATGCTAAACACATCAGAGGGAAGATGCCAGCTGTAGCAGTAAGCAGCATGCCATTACCGTAGCAGTCACTTCACATCATGACGATGATATTATAGCCACTTCAGGAAAGACAGTAAGTTGTATAGTTATCTCACAGCAAGGGTATGACCCTAAAACTATACAACCTACTACCTCACCCCAAAGGACAGTTTTAACAGAGCGGTCAGCTGGTCCGGCTCGGGCTGCAAACAGGGTTGCATCGAGTGTACAGAGTCACGACAGGTACAGTAATGAAATGAATAGCATAACAAACATATATATAGTTACGAATGGAAAGTATAATAAAATGATATAAGCCAGGCTGAATTTTACTCACGTAAACATACAATACCTGGATCAAGCAAATCATCGTCCTCTAGGAAGGTTCCAGGTTGTCTGTTGGTGCATCCCTCCAGTGTGCCTCAACATTGCTCGCCTCCATCTGTAGCATGGGGAAAAAAAACAAGACTCATTAAATCCATTAGTTAATCTAGGCCCATGTTCATAAAGTTAATGAAACGCTTCTTATTGGAAGAACTGCACTCTCTTCTGTTGCTATGCGATGCTCCAACCAATCACAAATCTGCTGGGTCACATGACAGACACGACGGTTCACTGGTGATTCTCAATAGAACTGCAGTCTTGAAAACTGGAAGCACACTGTTATATGGTGATGTGTCTTTAAAACAAAAAAAGAAAAGAAAAAAAGAAAAGAAAAGCAAAAAAAGAAAGCAATAGTGTTTAGAAATATGAAAAATTGCCTATATTGGAATTGTGTTGCATCCGGCGATAATTTCCACATATTACGTGTGAATTTGACAAGGCACCATGTTGGGCTGGTGCACCAGGAGCCGTGGCAGCAGGAAGGTCATTCTTTGTCACCCAAATTTTAGGAATAGATACTAGGAATTGAATCATGCTTTCAAAAATATGTGTGAAAATATGTGAGGCATTACAATATTGAATTTATTTTTTGCTTGCCCTGTACACTATGAAAAGCAAGGGTGCACAAGAAAATATGAATTGCCCCAATTTGGGTGGAGTAAGAGATGTGCTGCAGTAAATGTTGTAGCTCCAGCTAAATTATTCAGAATATTTCAGAGAGTTTGTAGTATTTATCAAAGTGACGTGTAGATTAACACACAGAAATACACACACACACACACACACATATATATATATATAGCTATAGGTTGGTATACGAATACGAGTTAAGTTCCAACAGCATGAGTTTTACCAATCCTGCAACAGCACATAAATCATGTAATCACTAAAAGCTAAGGCTTATACCGAACGTGTGAACCATAACACCGCAGGCTCCTTTTCATGTCGTCGGCGTCCGCTGAACGGCACCGGGTGCCAACGGGAGAAATCTGTGCGGTCATATGAGCAGAGCTAAGGCTAAATAAGGAGCCCAAGGTTCCTATGGCCCCAGGTTAATGGGCACAAGCTTGAAACAACTATTTATACATGCTAGAAGCTCCTATTACACAAGTGTTGCAGCCAGCCTGGATGAGCAGACGTTGTGGTGGTCTGAGGCAGACGCCATGACCTCCCCATCACCTCTGCAGTTGATACAGCACATTTAATGTAACTAATGACTCTAACATACCTAAACTGAGACTCACTGTAACAGAGAAGTGTCAAGTACACAGGAAGCAGGAACAGACTGAAGCATACATGAACACCTGAATGCAATCCTGTCCTTATATTAAAGGTGATCGGATGGAAAATGGATGATGTTACATCATTTTTACAGTCAGCTCCAGAATTATTGGCACTCTTTCGCCGAGGTGGTTAAAAAAAAAAAAGATTAAGAAAAAAAAAATGTCTGCAGTTATAATATATAGCATCACAAAAGGTTATCGGTTTAAGGAAAAAATATTCCACTTATTAAAATACATTGACATTAGTTTTAGCGCTGCTCGATTTTCTTTTTAATAAACAAAATGTATAGTTTACATATTTTTAAAGGTCATTTGAGTGTTTAGATTTTATTCAGCGGTCATCTGCGACTTCCTGTCGCGCTGGGGTATAAATATGAGACGACACAGAAGCCTGAATTCCTAAGTTGTTCGTCAAGAGGGGAAAGGGTCAGCAATGCACCAATGGACCGAGGAAAGTGGGTTGGCCTTCATGAATCTGGCAATGGCTATAAAATCTCTACACACCATTAAATGCCTACAGGCGGAATTGAGATAATAAGGAAGTTTAAAACATCTGGAGCTGTAATGATGGATCCAGAAGAGTTCTCAGACCTATTTTGGTACTGTGAGAATGAGGAAGTATCGAAAGATGGCTCGAGATTTGCAAAGTTCCCTGTTTTAAAAAATGTTTGTCCGGTTCAACACAAAAATGCCTAAATGATCAGACAATCACGGTTGTGATGTGGCCTTCCTCGAGCCCTGGTCTTTAGCTTCCACAAGAGATGACCTGAAACTGTGAAGGATGTGGAGAGATTCCGTACTGAGAAATGCTCTTAGTTTCTCCATTTTTTTATGTACTATGTTAGTAATACTGTTGTGAACAAAATGCAGGGGTGCCAATACATGTGTAAATATAAATTGTGTGATAAGGGTTTTGGTTTTTTGGAATATATTTAATTAATTTTTCTAAGATTAAATGAAATGAGTACAAATGTTTCCCATAAATACATAATATTATTTTTTTTGTTAACCTGCTGAGAGATGACGTCATGTTTCGGTGTCACACTGTTCCACCATTTTGTGGGTTTTGAGAGTGAACGTCAGAAATGAAGCGATATGTCGGCAGTTTATTGTTTTAGACCAAGCACTCTTACATGCATCCTGTCAACTCAACTCAAAGCACTGAGAATGAACAGATCATTTTATTAATAAATAAATAAGATTAATAAAGATAAAGGTCAATTAGATGAAACTTGGTAAAAAAAAAAAAAAATTGGAAAAAGAAATCCTGACAAAGAGGACGTTCTGTTCATGTTACGGTGTCCTTTGACGTCTTTTAGCGGTCGGCAAATGTTAGAATTTTATATCCGGAAAGAAGAATCAACTGAACAGAAAAAAGTGACTTTTTTTTTTTTATAAATAATTTGTGGCCACCAACTGCACCAATACAGCCAACACCTATATATGACGTTTGAACAAACGGACGGCGTGCGGAGGCTTCGCTCGAGGTGTCGTCACGAGGACAAACACGCTACCCGCCGAAGCCGAAACAAAACCCGCAAACAGCGTTCGAACTTGTAAACTCACAATAAATAGATGGATTGCACTTCCCTTGCAAATGTCTTATATCTCTGTGGGCTTGTCAACCTGATTATTTAATTTTCACCTGTACTACCTTTAATCTTTAGTCAAAAGGAACCTGAATCATATTCTTACGTCAGCAAGAATCAGATGGGATTAAAAAAGACCACATAAAGACATTAAGGCTGTACTATTAACCCATAAGCAATGGGGCAAACCAATTTATTATAGTGTAGAGACTGGGAAATAGAACAGAATAATGCTGAAGGGACAGATACAGTTTATATACAGGTTATATAGGTGTGGGAGGAACCTCAGTCTTGTTGGTGAGATCTCTTCAACACGGTCACGAACCCTTCCGAAAAAATAGCCGACCACAATATGGCCTGCCAGAGCCACTACAAACCACAGACAGTATGTATTATGTCACAATCATATACTTGTTGCTCCAATGATCGATCATGAGTTAAGGCCCATTGTTCCCCGTGGTCGAAACTTCCATTGTGTTCCACGTGAACATCCCGACCAGCTTTTTTTCTGCATTCACTTGCCAGATTCAGCTATAATTTCTACAGTAAACATACGGTAACAGAATATAAAAAATGCACTTCAGTGACAGGTCGAAAAAAAAGTTGTCAGGCGTCCGTCCGCTAATCGTCTCTGACTCAGTCTCCTCCGTTCTTACAGGAGACCAGCTGCATCCTGTTTTGAGTTAAGTAAGGTTAAACTTGCCAACGTTTAAAGGTAGCGTGTCTGATATTTGAGAAAAGCTTCAGAAAACTGCGTTGGGCCACCAAACAAAACGAAAATCAAAAAAAAATGTGTAGCCAATGAGCAGAAAGGGGCGGGTCTTGTCAATATGGGAGGAGAGAGTGTTCAGTGTGCATATTCACAGGTGGGAGTTTCCCGAGTCGATAACTCCTGAGCTAAACGCTGTTACTACACAAAAGGCGGTTGTAGCTGCCTCTCTACATTACTACGATAGAAAAGAGGTGTTATTTGTGTAGTAACAGCGTTTAGCTCAGGAGTTATTGACTCGGGAAACTCCAACCTGTGAATATGTGGCCAACTTCCTGCTCCTTCAGTTCTCTCCAGCGCTGGAAAGCTGATCCTATATTAACACGTCCTACTTCTTGTCCTTATCGTAAGTCTTTCTTCTCTTTCTTTCTTTGTTTTTATCCTCCATGTCGATGTTAAAACCGCTTTCTGCTAATGTCACACATGCACACTGAACACACTCTCCGCCCATATCGACAAGACACGCCCCTTTCTGCTCATTGGCTACATGTTTGTTTTGGTTTTTTGTTTAGTTTGTCGTCCCGACTCAGTTTTCTGAAGCATTTCTCAAATATCAGAGACCCCACCTTTAATGACCGAATTCTAATTTCTAAAAGTATTGCCATTCATTTGAATTTTAACCTTATTCGAATTTAAAATGTTTGTTTATATATAAGGCATATACGCATGTGTGTCTGTACTGTATGTATGTATACATGTATGTATGTATGTATGTATGTATGTATGTGTGTGTATGTATGTATGTATGTATGTATGTATGTATGTATGTATGTATGTATGTATGTGTGTGTATCTATGTATGTATGTATGTATGTATGTATGTATGTATGTATGTATGTATGTATGTATGTATGTATGTATGTGTGTGTATCTATGTATGTATGTATGTATGCATGTCTGTATGTATGTATGTGTGTGTATGTATGTATGTATGTATGTATGTATGTATGTATGTATGTATGTATGTATGTACTGTATGTATGTATGTATGTATGTATGTATGTATGTGTGTGTATCTATGCATGTATGCATGTATGTATGTATGAATGTAAGTATGTATGTATGTATGTATGTATGTATGTATGTATGTATGTGTGTATGTATGTATGTATGTATGTATGTATGTGTGTACTGTATGTATGTATGTATGTATGTATGTGTGTGTGTACTGTATGTATGTATGTATGTATGTATGTATGTATGTATGTGTGTACTGTATGTATGTATGTATGTATGTATGTATGTATGTACTGTATGTATGTATGTATGTGTGTACTGCATGTATGTATGTATGTATGTATGTATGTATGTATGTATGTATGTATGTATGTGTGTACTGTATGTATGTATGTATGTATGTATGTATGTATGTGTGTACTGCATGTATGTATGTATGTATGTATGTATGTATGTACTGTATGTATGTATGTATGTGTGTACTGCATGTATGTATGTATGTATGTATGTATGTATGTATGTATGTATGTATGTGTGTACTGTATGTATGTATGTATGTATGTATGTATGTGTGTACTGTATGTATGTATGTATGTATGTATGTATGAATGTATGTATGTATGTGTGTACTGTATGTATGTATGTATGTATGTATGTATGTATGTATGTATGTATGTGTGTACTGTATGTATGTATGTATGTATGTATGTATGTATGTATGTACTGTATGTATGTATGTATGTGTGTACTGCATGTATGTATGTATGTATGTATGTATGTATGTATGTATGTATGTATGTACTGCATGTATGTATGTATGTATGTATGTATGTACTGTATGTATGTATGTATGTATGTATGTATGTATGTATGTACTGCATGTATGTATGTATGTATGTATGTATGTATGTATGCATGTATGTACTGTATGTATGTATGTATGTATGTATGTATGCATGTATGTACTGTATGTATGTATGTGTGTACTGCATGTATGTATGCATGTATGAATGTATGTATGTATGTATGTATGTATGTATGTATGTATGTATGTGTGTACTGTATGTATGTATGTATGTATGTATGTATGTATGTATGTATGTGTGTACTGCATGTATGTATGTATGTATGTATGTATGTATGTATGTATGTACTGTATGTATGTATGTATGTATGTATGTATGTATGTATGTATGTATGTACTGTATGTATGTATGTATGTGTGTACTGCATGTATGTATGTATGTATGTATGTATGTATGTATGTATGTATGTATGTACTGCATGTATGTATGTATGTATGTATGTATGTACTGTATGTATGTATGTATGTATGTATGTATGTATGTACTGCATGTATGTATGTATGTATGTATGTATGTATGTATGCATGTATGTACTGTATGTATGTATGTATGTATGTATGTATGCATGTATGTACTGTATGTATGTATGTGTGTACTGCATGTATGTATGTATGTATGTATGTACTGCATGTATGTATGTATGTATGTATGTATGTATGTATGTATGTACTGTATGTATGTATGTATGTATGTGTGTACTGCATGTATGTATGTGTGTACTGCATGTATGTATGTATGTATGTACTGTATGTATGTATGTATGTATGTATGTATGTATGTATGTACTACTGAGTCTCCTATTCTGAATGGTCTAGTGGAGTTAAAGAGAGCTGAAGCAGCGATGGACACGCTGTGATGCAGACGAGCTACAGTGACTGAGATGATCTGTCAGGCTGACACATTCTCACACCACATGCCATAACTATGCCCCTCTGCCATTGGAAGACAGAAATTCATCTGTTGCTAGGCTATTAATAGAGCACTATTCAAATATTTTTGACTGTTTAAAGCTCCAAAGCAAAACCTAGAGGACTGAGAGACTGAGACTATGTCTAGCTTAACCAGGACTGCTCTTCTCCTCTGAGCAAATAAATACGATCTACATACATAAAGAGTATAATAAGGAAAGAAAAAGACTGCAAACTCTGATTTCTACTGAAACATAGTAAGCTTCCCGAATCCTGTTTTGCATTTAACATTTGCTTGGACAGTTTTGCTCCTATATATTCAGCTGCATCACGCTGTGATGTCCCATGCCATGCAGAGATACCATCTGCTCCTCGGAACTCTACCCGGGCGCAGGCCCATGGCAGAAGGACACTCTAGAGGTCCTGTGAGCTCGCTTGGGTAGTATGGAAGGTGGTGTGGAAATGTGTGTGTGTGTGTGTGTGTGTGTGTGTGTGTGTGTGAGTGTGTGTGAGTGTGTGTAGTGGGCACTTATGTAATGTGGCTTATAATTCATAAACACAATATGGATGGTTAAATGTGCCAAGCGGAAGTAGGCTGCAGCCCAAACAAAACAATGTGGAGAAATGAGCTAGAAGTTGTTTTTCTTTGTACATTTTCTACTTGCGAAACCCTTTGGATCGCTAATGGGCCTACACTAAAACTGCTTCCAGAACATCAGTAAATAAACAAACAAACAAACAAACAAACAAACAAACAAACAAACAAACAAACAAATAAATAAAAAAAATCTGAATTAAAAGTATATTCAGTCGTGAAATAATTCGCTCCATGCATCTTTTGGACGCATTTCTCTAGAGGTATGAGCAGAAATTAGAGGTGTGTTTAAGATGTTTCCACCATCTGGCTGAGTAACCGAATGCCTGGCATGTGCAGAATTCCAGAGGAGATATCATACGGCATTGATGGGGCAGCAGAGCCACAGCCTCGATGCCTTATGCACAAACAGGTTGTATTTCTAGCCAAGCATCTGGGGGCAGGGAAAAGGGGGGACAAAGGGCAGGGTAGACAAGGAGCGAGGGTTTCAGAAGCACCACATACCCTTGTCAGTACTTCAGCACAAGTAAAAAAAACAACAATTTATGGCGCCGATTCAAGGTCAAGGCGCGGAAGGTGGAGCCAAAAGGAGTCCAGGACACTGTGAAGCTGCTTTATCACATGCGAGTCAGACAACCAAAATGAAGCCGGTCGAATAATTAAAAAAAAGCACTGATTTAACACGTCGTCACTCTGTTGTTGTTCTATCTTCGCCTGCCCTGTATCTAGTCCTCCGTCTCCCAAACTGCAACACTCTTACTTTCGTCTGTACGACGCTGGATAATGTTCACAATGTTCACTGAGACTCTCCAGAAGGTCGGCCATTTTTCCGACGCTTTAGGCACAGAAATGTACGGAAGGAATCTGTTTATATTCATTTAAACATTGACAGTATGGATTGTAGTGAGGGTTAAGTGGGCATTCCTTTACAAAAAAAAACACTAAAAAAAAAAAACACTAAAAAAATGACACTATATTAAGTTTTGTTGTTTTTAATTTATTTGTTTTTATTTTGTTTTAAAAAGCAACCGTTGTGTAACAGAATATATTTGAGTGGACTGAAAAAAAAAATGGACTAAGAAAAAAAAACATGTTCAGTTCATCGTTATAACAAAAAATCTGGTTAGATGAATGATTTTAACAGTAACCTTTTTTTTTTTTTGGTTGGTTATTTATTTATTTATTTATTTATTTATTTATTTATTTATTTTTACACCATTTAGCAGACAGCTTCCTATGCACCAGTTTGTGTCTTGTAAAGCTTCACCATTAGTAAACATTTCTTCTTTTTAAATCGTACATTTAATCTAATTTAAAAATAACCTTCTGGGTTTTTATTTATTATTTTCCCCCTTTTTTATCTATTAAAACTATAAATTTATCTAAACAGCAGAAATCAAAACTGTTTCCTAAAAATGATCTTTAATTGTCTGTCATCTTTTCATCCCGTTCTTTAGATCCATCATTTAAGTGTGTGATGATTCAAGCCTATGCTTATGGATCTAGTCCATTATTATCTGCAGGATTACAACAAGCTGGTGCTGGATATTACAATAACAAAGTGACAACGGATCAGAAGAGTTTTTACGGAAGGTCATAATTTGCTGATAATTTGCCACCTCTCCTGATCTGAGAACATACTGTAGGCTCATTCTCACCACATTCGTTATCGTTGTCTTGCTTTTCAATATTACATTTAAAACTTTCGATATTTTTAAGTTCAAATTTTCATTAGAATGATCGAGTAACACAAAATTAGTTCGGTTAACGACTCCAGCCACAATGAGCCGTTGGTTTTTGTAGTTTTTTTTCTGCCAGGTCTAAAGACATAAAGTCTTAAACACATCTGAAACACCTGCCGTCCATCAGAGGTTCCTGAATACTATTGTGCTCCTTCTCGTGAGGTTCGTCACAGTTTGTTGATTTCGTTTCCCAAACAAACTGTGATTCTTTGGTTCGGAAAATTTACTAGGTGTATGTTTGTGTATGTGAGGAAATAAATAACCTCATATTTACCCAAGGACTTTTACTCTAGTATTTAGAATCCCTGTGTAATAAATGTGTTATAAATACGGCAAAAGCGTAAATAAGGGCCGAACGTTCGGATGTTTTGAACTTCTTTTCCAGCAGCAAATGTAAATAAATAAATAAATAAATAAATAAATAACTAAATTTGGTTGTTGATTTTGAAAGCGATGAAGCACTCACATGCCACTCACCTGAGCAGAAAGCCTCGTGTGTGTGTAGGACAGGATCGAGCTTCACACACACCTGAAAACAGCAAAGCACAAAGTCAGACTCGGTCACTGTTTGTGATTGAAAATAAAAGGCTTATTATTGTAGACATATAACGATGTATTACTGCAGAAAGTCTGTGATAAGATTGTTATTGTCCTTGATTTAAACTGGAAGGAAGACGCCTACATGAAGGCAATTGGTTTACAGTGGAACTGAAACCGCGCTGATCGGTCAGAAAATTCATTACAGTCTAATATCATTTTCTATGTCAGGCTCAAAACAAATCACGTGCGCATACTTTGATTTCTGGTTAATCTAACACACTAAACCTCTCTCTCACACACACACACACACACACACACACACACACACACACACACACACACACACACACACACAAACACAAATAAGTCTGAAATCAAACCCTCTGTGATTAAACTTTTGCACGGACACGCAGACTTGGCACCAGACTCAGGTGCACATTCGGTTTTCAGTGTTTTACATTATTCACCAAATTTCTGTGTGGAAGAAAGAGGCTGAGCGAGTGAGACAGGACGAGTGTGATGCTGAGAGAAAACGAGAAAGGTAACACGCCGATCGTGTAACGTAACCCGCTGTCGCACGCTCTTTTGGATTATTTTCCGCTTAACGTCTGATAACAACTCGTTCGACTTCGATATAAATATGAAGCGTCGTCAGAAACATCTCACCTTTTTTATTTTTTTAAGAGTACGGCTTTGTACATCAAATAGGCCGTATGTATTTTTTAATGCATGGCGTATACGCCGTATCGATAAGGAACGAGTTTTTATTTAAAGAAATAAATCGATCGGTTTGTGCAATTTGTGACTCATCGGCGAAAAATGATGCGAACTTGTTAAAGGGATGTGATGCGGAGTTAAAAAAGCTCGGAGTCACGTTTGTACTTCTGTAAACTGAACTCAAAATGGTGGAGCAGGTTTCCACCGAGGCTCTGGCCTCGTCTCCTGAGGAATAAGGCTGCGTTCCTGCAGTTTGCTTAGCATCCAGGATGTACGGTGCTAATGTTAACAGCTTTAGGAATCATCCTACAATGATGTGTGGGTGTGTGTGACTTTATCGGTGGCACGGGAACGAATCAGGAACAACATAAGTCTGAGTCAAGTTTTAGGGTCGCTTCCCTTTTCTCTCTCTCTCTCTCTCTCTCTCTCTCTCTCTCTCTCTCTGTCTGTTTCTCAAACACACAACTCAAATAGTTACCAAGATAAAGAGACTGATGGGATGTAATCAAAATACTTTCGTCTGTTTCCGCCGTTCCAGAATATCTCGGTAGAAAATCAAAGTAATGAAGAGCATTTTTTTACACAGCGATGTGATTAACATTATACGTTTAGGTAGATTTCACGCTTCTAATCCCTAACATTGCGTCTCCGCATTAAAATGTATAAAATCATTAGAAAAACATGCACAAATTGAAAAAATTGTAAATATTGAAAAAAAAAAAAAAGATCCGAAATAAATCCCTTTATAAAAATGATAATGTTGTAGGAGGTTTGCTCGTGTTAGTAAGTAGTAAAGGTTTGTGTTACACTACAGACCAAATCAGAATGCTCCTGAAGAAAATATTTGTGGGGAGCAGAATCCATTTTAAATCAATTACGCCGCCATTTTGGAAAATAATGCTGCAAAAATCACCAGTGTGCAGAATTTTCTTTTAAAGGCCTCGACGACGTCTGACGATCGACCTGAAGGCACAACGTAGAAGCCTGAAGACTGAACAGAACTTTCTGTCTCGCATGAGATGTCGGAGAAATGAAAGAAAAAATCATCAACAAACTCTCGCTGGCTCACGTGCTAAATTATTCCTAAAATAAAATATCAAATATAAAACCTAAGTTTGTTCATCCTAAATATATTGTTGAATCCTAAATATTACGGCTGCAGTACTGATAAAGGTAACGTTGGTGTTATGAACACCTGCCATACTGTGAAGAGGAACAAATAGCAGACGACCTGTTGGAAATTCGTTAGAATTATAAAGTCACTGAAAAACAGAAGAGAAAATTTCACGCGCACACACACACACACACACACACACACACACACACACACACACACACACACACACACACACACACACACACACACACGTGTAAACTAATCACAAACAAAAAAAATCTCAACGGAACTTACAGAAATCTAACCCTCAAACCTCTAAAAGTGTTTCGGATACTCGGGTTCGAATTCCTACAGGCCTCTTTTCCTTCTCAGTGAGGTTTCTTTTTTCCCTGCAATATCTTCTTCGTTGTGGAGGGAGAAAGAGATGATAGAGGAACTCCGGATCTGAGAAGCGAGCTCTAGCTAACAGTTTCCCCGTTCTGTCCTCTCTCCACAGCAGCCTAGAGATCCAGGCTTCCCCCGTGCTCTGCATCGTGCCTTGGCCCGGGCCTGGAGCTGTTCGGCTCGGTTAAAGCGGCCTCAGCAACAATAGGAGGCCACGCGGGTGTCTGGGAGGCGTGTATGAAGCCCGTCTGTAGACTAGAGCCTCGTCCGAATGAATGGAGTATGTTACAAAACACACAATTAGCATGTCCGCTGAATGCAAATCAGCATGCAGTGCCTGCCTTCGCCCTGGCTGGGCCTGGGGAACATTTAACAGGCTGGAAAAGGTCCTCCCCTCCTCCTCCTTCCGTTTTTCTTCTTTCCTCCTTTCCCTCCCCTCTTGGCGTTTCTCAGATGTGCCTTTCTCTCTTGCCTCTTGGGCTTCTGAACCATCAGCACGACCAGCTTCTTGGAAGTACAGTGCTCCCTCTAAGCATGTGTTCCAGAGAGGGTTTTTAATTCTGCGAGAGATGCATGAAGAATCCGCCACAGAAAGCGGAGCCACGTTCCCCTCCACGCTCCCTCTCACGTGTCTGTGTAACACGTCAACAAAAAAATAAATAAAACATATAAAATCTGTGCTCTGCTTTTGGTCCGGTGGCCCGAATGGTTTTTTTTCTCTCTTTGGGTTCAGTCTTTTGTGAGCGATTGGCATCTCTCCCAGACACAGCTCCCGTACACCACTAGCCCTGTCAGAACTGAGAAAGAGAGACACAGAGTGAGGGAAAATAAATGAAAGAATGAGACAGAGGAAGTTGGCACTGAGGCAGGACCAAAATGTGCACCTGGCAAAGCAACACGGGCCTCATGGAGCCTTGTACGTAAGTAAAAATGGTGGAAGACTAGATACAGACCTACCTACTGTATAGACCTCTATGTCCAAAGAGATCCCACGTTCCAAAGCTTGCTCAAAAAAAAGGAAAGAAAAAAAAAAAAGCTACAAATGATATTCATCGCGAGACTTAAAACGAAGGAATCGAAACCAAACCGAAACAAAAAAATAATCTCCAGTGTCGAAAACTGGTGCATGAGACCTCAAGCTCTGCGCTGGAGAGTGTGACTTGTTGGCAGGTTTTGGTTCGGCTGCAGTGCAGCGGCTGTAGACAGAGGGTTAAATCCTATTAGGAGAGCAGAAGCCCTCCCTTTCTGGCTAGGCCCGCTGGTGGGGAGGCCCTTGCAGCAGAAAAAGCAGCCGAAAGGTTTTTTTTTTTCGTCTCCTTTTTCCTTCCCTTTCCCTTCTTCACTGCCGTGCTTTTTCAGCTTAGCTCCAGCAATCTCCCCCATGTCTTAAAGAGAGGAGTGTGAGGAAGAAATGAAGGGAGCATAGGAAAGAGAACCAGAGAGAGAGAGAGAGAGAGAGAGAGAGAGAGAGAGAGAGAGAGAGTGGACAGAAGAGTGAGAAAGAGAAAGAAAGAGAGAGAGAGAGAGAGAGAGAGAGAGAGAGAGAGAGAGAGAGAGAGAGAGCTGACTAATGTTGAAATATGAGACTCAGTGGGGTGAGCCTCTTTCTCATCATACGCCCCACATGGTCTTGCACTTGAGAGGGAGGGGGAGAGAGAGAGAGAGAGAGAGAGAGAGAGAGAGAGAGAGAGAGAGAGAGAGAGAGAGAGAGAGGGGGAAAGAGAGAGAGAGTGGGAGGGAAAAAAAGCAGCAAATCCAGGGTGGTAGGAGTAAAAAGAGATAGAGAAAGCGGGAGAGAGGGAGTGAGTGAGTGTGACATACAATCCCCTCCTCCCCCAGTGTGCAGACCTTGTATGCACTCACGCACCATGCTGGCTTTCAGATCGCATAATAAATATTTATATAGATACTCACCATAAATACATATATATATAAAACAAGAAAACAAAGTCTCTCGTCACGCCTTCGATTAAACGATCGCACGAAATCTCGTCAGCCGATTTTCACAAACTCTCGACTCTCCTTCGAGTCGGTCGGCAAAGTACCTCGAACGTCCTGGGAATTGGCAGAAATTGAACTGGAGACAGAAAAGCTAGTCTCCGCCCCGCGACACTGATTTCCTCACATGCCCTCCCTCACAATATTTTTCTTTCTTGTTTAGTCCCCTATGCTTCCATCTACCCCACCTACTCAAATCCCACCCTGCTCCAATCATAGACAAAATGGGCCAAAAAAAAAAAAAAAAGGGACTGGAACCACACCTTAGGAGAGCGCAGACCAACGCTCTCGCTCCTTTTTGCTTTATCAGCAATTTTTTTTTCTTCCACATTTCATCGTTTTCATTTTTTCTGTCTTTCTGCCCTTCCCTCTTTCACCATAACTCCCAATTACCGTTTTTCGTTCGAGGTACGTTACTGTAACTCTATTGTAAGATAAAAAATAAAAAAAAGAGAAACGGATAATAAAATGAATACGTTTTAAAAAGCAGGGAGGAAAAGAAAAAAAAGAAAGAAAAAAGAAACTTCCTGCCTCTTTATTTTCCGGTCTCACACCAAAACCTGGGCAGGACTTGGGGCTGGTGCTTGAAGTTGCAAAGCGCATACACCCCCCCCCACCCCCCCACCCATCGTACTAGCTCTCGTTCTCTTGAGGAAAGACATAAGACGGTATAAAACACTTGATCTGCGTTTTAATGGATTAATCTGACGTGTCATTTCGCATGCTTTTGTTTTTGTTTTGACGATCGTGACCTGGTCGGCCTGAATCGGATAGAGACTAAAGAAAAGGTGGGAAAACCTTTTCTCTCTTTCCTGAAGTAGCTCCCTGCCTGTTTAGATGCATTCTAACATGGCTGCTGCTTTTATTTTATATGCTACGGTTTAAGACCTGGCTCACCCTTTGGCTTTTTGACTGACTTTGTTTCAAAGGGCTGCTTCGTGTCTGTCCACACACACACACACACACACACACACACACACACACACACACACACACACACACACACACACACACACACACACAGAGTCCCAATTCAACACTGCCACATACTCGAAAGCCAGTGTCTGAGGAGCTGATGTCGTCTGTGCTGCTGCACAACAGGACAGATCGAGCGAGCGAGTTCGAGCTTTCTGCGTGTTCTAGAGCGCGAGAACCACGATACTCTAACACCGCCATTTGTTTCAGACAGAGGAAGAAAATTCAGCTTTTAAGGGGTACTTCCCGACGTCACATCTCGCCACAGCCTCGAACCAATCCACAGCCTTATTTCTAGGGGGCAGATAAAACATACACAGATATATTTCATTGGATATTTGAACTACGTACAAAGTGGATTGTGTAAGAGTAAGAGACACGTTCGCAGACCGTGTGTGTGTTACTAAGCTTAAGCTTCCCGAGGTTCGAAATCGACACGTCTATAAACAAAATGCATGAACCGTATCGACGTATCGAAAAGACGGGACGCCATAAAAAGGAGAGCAAAACGAAGTGCAGGAGAGCGAATACACTTCCTCGTCCACAGTCAAGTTTGTAACATAACCTTCTCAGTGGCAGCATTGCTGACAAAACTGAGCGAGAATTAATACACTTACGTTCCACACTCTTCTACACTCAGGCAATATAACACAAGATGGCTGTTATGTCATATTTTACACACATGGCTACTGTTAGGGCCTAATAAATAAATAAATAAATAAAAATAACATGGTGCAATTTTGTTTAAAATTCAATGAAATAAAAATATCGTTGTTTATATATTCTTATGTTATTATGGTATCTCTCTCTCTCTCTCTCACACACACACACACACACACACACACACACACACACACACACACACACACACACACACACACAAACACACACACAAACTTTTTCAATCCAATTGTCACGTCATTGCTCCTCTAGCTGCTCTCATGACAGATCCCCACCCAGTGTTTTTGAAGTAGTGTGACCTTTGACCGTTACATGTGCCTAAAGGACCGCTCTATTACTAACCGCTGGTTGAGAATGAAAGGTCATGACCTCTAGAGCAAAAGTGTGACTCAGGGGGCCGTTCAGAACCCATTGAAACATTGTGGTGCTCGTTCGATTTGACAAGGTAAAGACTGCGTGCACATTAAGTGTCTCTAACAAGAGGGTCAGCCCCTAAGGGACGACCTTTCGGACCCCAGACGGCACTTCTTATTAACTAGCCTTGACCTAAGACCTCTGGAATCAACTGAGCGTGACCAGGTTCTCACACGCTCCCACCCACCCACACACACACACACGACTGCGCTTTACGCTCGCGTCCCCACCACAAACACACACCACTCTCCATAACATTCTTAAAAAAAATTGGTTAGAAAATAACTGAAAAACACGAGTTTCGATAAAGAACATAGTGTATTTGTGTCGTACTTAAGTGCTTAATAATAAGTAAAATGCCATGTAGTGAAAAAATGACTGATCTTAATTTAACCCTTTATATGTTTAACAGGAAAAAAATCCTACACAATCCTGCGTCACCTCGGGAGACTCTAATTAATTATCGGTGTCCTTTACGTTCCTGCGCACAAAACCAAGAAAGAAAACCGTTTCTAAATGACAAAAAAAGAATATAATACGAATGTATATGACTGCATGTGTAGCAGCAGATATACATTAACGGTGAGCTGTCATTTAAAAAAAAAAGACTGAACACTCAGTAAAAGTGAAATGGTTTACACAATAATTAAACGGATATAAAATACATTTCATCACTTCATTTAAAGCAATTAAAGGTACAGAAAGATATAGTTATAAATTCTGCCACAGAAATTCTTTCTTTTTCTTCTTCAAATTGTCCTTCATTTAAAAAAAAATCGTTCAGAAAGTCGTTCAGTTTTATCAGTTTTATAACGCTGTGACGCGCGAAGCGAAAACGCTAAAACGCTACACACTGAATATACACAATAATGCAGACGGTTTGGGCTCCAACATCAGAATGCAAATGACATGGCACTGACATTTTTCCCTCCTTTAAGTATTTGTGTAATTATTTGTAATTATTTCGTAATTACTCGAATTATTTACAACTACAAAACTACTCACGTGGTCACTGACAGCTGCCGAACGTTCGCCTCCTAATGTTTCTAATTGCTGATGTTAGGAGGATTATTTTCCCACTAAAAATGATTTTACTGTAAATGAACCGAGTGAAAAATATTTAATCGGAAACGACTAAATCGTGCAACGATAAATACGAGAGATTGATTATATGTTTAAATAATATTAACGTCTAGATCTGTATCTAAGTTCTACATTTGATCAGAAGAACAGTACAGAATAATAAGAGATATTATGGATTAAGCGTAAAAGATATTAAAGTAAACAAATTTAGGCGATTTATGCTGTCCGGAGCTCCACCGAGGAACCACGGACTCCTCGTATCCGTCATCTACAGAACCGTAACCAGCATCTCAATCCTTAAACTCATCTAGAGCCAAAAAATTAGGAATTTTTATTTTATTTATTTATTTATTTATTTTTAAAACTGAGTCGTTCAAGCATGCGTTTTAATTCTTTGCAGAAAATCCAATGGGGTAAAAAGTAACAGAAATAAATATTCATATAAAAAAAAAATCGAAATTTCAGCTGATATAAAACAATGCAGTTTGGAAGAAATGTTGCTGCCTGTAGTATCGAGAGAGTATTTTATAGATCAGGTCACACAGATTCAGTCATTTTCTTTCTTCCACATTTAAATGTCAGAGGCTGAGATTTCAGGCAAAAATTAAATAAATAAAATGAGGTTTTTCATGAACGATTCGTTCTCAGAAAATCTCCTAAGTCCACTGATGGCTTTTTTCCCAGACGCTGGGACGTTAGCTTGCCTTTTAACCGGACACGTGTCCAACACGCTATGTCTCTCTGCAGATGTCCTCGCTACCTCGTCCTCGCTAACAGCCGTCCTGAGAGCCTCGGTATCGTCCGCCAGCCTTCGCACATGTATTTTAATGTAGCATTGTACTACAATATTAGCATATTAATACCGATCACGCTAATTGTGGCTTAAACGAGGATTTAACGATCGTATCTGATTAACTGTAAACAAGTAACTAAAAAATTATTTCTATAATTAACAAAAGGTAGTTATATGAATTAAACAAATAATATTTTACTGCCGTATGTACATACGATCAATAAAACTAACAGTTCTTTTAAGAAAAAAAAAACCTGTTCACATTCGGGACTCGAATTCACCGCTTTCTTTTTCCCCCTGAATAATAATGAGAACTTTAACACCAGGAAATAACACAGAATTACTGAGGGGTCAAAAAAAGTGTTCAGTTAATGAACAGTATTCTGGAGTTTGTCTTGATGAAGCTTTGCATAATTAGTTTTTATGTGAAAGTTACTTATCACATGGAGTAAATATATTAATAAAAAAACATTTTTAGCATTTTTACTATTTATATTTTTCTCACCGTCTGAAAAGACCTGATATTTAAAGAAACTCACATTTTGTGTTAGAGTTATGGAATTTTACACAATGATGGTGATAATAATAATAATAATAATAATAATAATAATAATAATAATAATAATAATAATAATAATAATAAGGACAACAACCTCCTCATCACTACAACATTTATCAGACTGTATATATATATAATCACACCCCCAGTGTCACCCAGATGAGGATGAGGTTATATAATCACACCCCCAGTGTCACCCAGATGAGGATGAGGTTCCCCTTTGAGTCTGGTTCCTCTCAAGGTTCCTTCCTTTACCATCTAAGGGGGTTTTTCCTCCCCACAGTCACCTGAGTCACCTCAGACTTGTTCATTGGGGATAAATACATACACATTTATATATATCTAATATTAATTTTTGTGTTGTATTAATCTTTGTATAATATTATTTTTTTATTATCTTTTATGTTCTGTAAAACTGCTTTGAGACAACGTCTATTGTTAAAAGTGCTATACAAATAAATGTGAATTGAAATAATAATAATAATAATAATAATAATAATAATAATAATTTATCAACAATAGTAGATATAATTGAATTTACTTTTAAATAGACGTTAAATCATTATAATTTATAATTTGAAAAATAATCCTCAGCTGTTTCCTGAGAAGCTCCTGGAAAAAAGCTGGTGGTCATTTTCAGTGTCGTTAAACAGCATCACCACATGACAGAAGGCAAGAAATAAAATCACTTCAAAAAACCAAACATGAGGTAGAAATATTCTGTGTATCTACGTGTATATACAGTACATTATATATAAATACATATACATATGAAAAGCGTCCACACTTTTGACAGGAACAACTTGGCACCTGTTGAGATACAGTAATGCTAAACGAATCCCGATTGAGGTTTTACACTAATATCTATTTTCAGAAACAGAATTGCACACTGTAGTGTTTCAGAACCGTGTGAGTTGAACACATAAAGACCCTGTTGTCTAAAACGTTCGCCGTCTGCTGCCTACTTCACCTTCATTAACCCTAAAAGGTTGCATCTGATTTAAACAACTTCTTGAGATAAACTAGAGATAAATAGCAACTTCATTTTAAACTGTACATTATATATATATAATTTTCTGTTTCTTTGCTTTTATAAAGATGTATTGAAACAATGTCACTTAAAATAAATTGATCTAATCGTTTATTTACAGCTTCCTGGTGCCCCAGTGGCTTAGCATGTTAACCCCTTAACGCCAGCAGTTAATATTTATTGGATTACGGCTCTGGGCATAAAAATGGGCAACGCTTCTTTCTTCCTTCCTTTGGTTTTCTTTAAAGACCGTGTTAATACACTTAACACAGCTGCCTGACATGTCGTCTGTCATCTGTAGCAGCCCATTAAAAGAGAATGGAACGACTGATACACATCCACATGTACAATAAAATGTCTGTAAGTTAACGTCAGAGACTTTGTTACTTGAAAAAAAAATTAAAGAAAACATTATTTTGTATTAAATCACAGCTTGCTTCGGTCTTTATTAATTTGCTTATTTGCAATTATTTATTGGTAAATAATATATATATATATATATATATATATATATATATATATATATACACAAATATATATATACCAATAAATATAAATATATAATAATAATATATACCAATAAATAATAAATAATAATCTGTCTGTCTCGGTTAACTCTGTTCTATGAACTTAAATACCTCATGTAATAAAATGATAAATGCTTTTTTTTTTGCTTTGCCGAAATACATTATATATATATATATATATGTATATATATATACATATATATACATATATATATATATATATAATGTATTTCTGTTGGCATTTAAGATTTTATTACATGATGTATTTAAGTTCATTCGTCTGTTATGGTGATAGAACAGAGTTAACCGAGACAGACAGACAAATATTTTGCCTGACTGTTACACGTATTAAATATAATGAGATTTAACTATATTAAACGCTTTACCAGCAGTCGCATGTATGTGCCCGTACCACCCCATAATGACCACATCATGCCAGAGCCCCATTTCCTTTTTTCTAAAAAAAAGCAGCAAAATCGGGATACTCTTTCACCCTCTCTATCTATCTCCTTCACTCTCTTTTTTCTTCGGTCTAGACTGAGGGGGTTACGGCTGAACTCTGGACACTAATGTGTGCCAAACCCATGACAAAAGGGCTCTTTCTGCACAGCGTATGCAGATCGATCTGCTCCTTTTGTGCATAGACAGGGAGTCTAAGACTGGATAGAGATAGGAGGAAGGAGAAAGGAGGAAAAAATGGGAGAACTGGGCGATGCAAGTGGACCTTTTGGTTGGCGTGTAAAAGGTAGAGATGATCTGAGACGACAATAATTGGGATATGTGTACTAGGTGTTACTGTATGTGGTCGGTTCCATGTTGTTCCAAAAGCATCATTAAGGAACGTTTGCATTAAAAACGTCTCTTTCGGCTTGAAAAACACTGAACATTACAATGAGTCTGAATTTCAATATACAAGTAGAACAATATTTTGTGATTATTTTTTTTTCACCAAACCTGTGTGCTTACATATACACAAACGTATGCACACTTACAGTACGCCTAATTAAACACAAAGAGCTTGGGTGATGGCGGTGATTGCGGGTGATTGTCTGAGTCCCTGCGTGTTCTGTGCCAGCGAGAGAGAAAGGAGTTGGCACAGGACTCGCTGAACCATCTCATGCGCAGCTGGCATTGCCCTGACAAAAACAACCCAAGGCCTCGGTGTCATGCATTTTCTTCCATAATTGATGTGCCTGCCTGTCTAAGGCGTACGTGCAGGATCGGGAAAAGAATCACCGAGGAATATTGTGACAGTCGTTTCACGGGGTCGTAAGAAAGATCGTTTTGAGAGACGAAAAGAAAGGAGAAGTAATATACACTTTCCCAGATTGTCTCGATTGACCTCTGGACATTTCTGGCTGAGTTCAATGGAAATAGCACTGACTTATGCTTAATAAATCCTTCTGGCCATTCAAATGAGGCTGTGCTGAGAAAAGCACCCAGGCAGCGGCCATATGAACATATCGGTGTTACTGAGAAGTCATTAATGTTCTCACACTACAAAAAACTGACTTTATCGTCACACAAACTCACAGACGCAACATTTACGTTTGCGTCCTCGACAAAAAAGCTCGTGCAATACTATAGCAGAAATGGAAGATGTGTATATTAATGTTATTTATCTTATTGTAATTGTTAATAACACGTTAGTCTAATTCGTCAGTCACGGTTTTTATTTAACGTTCGCCTAATTGTTCCTTAGTGATTAATCTAGTAAAGCTGTTGT
This sequence comes from Tachysurus fulvidraco, assembly GCF_022655615.1. Lineage (NCBI taxonomy): Eukaryota > Metazoa > Chordata > Actinopteri > Siluriformes > Bagridae > Tachysurus > Tachysurus fulvidraco. Next base: position 235,238 of record NC_062527.1, read on the forward strand.
GTTGTAACTTAATGGTGCACGATTTTATACAGAAGGGTTAACACATAACTTTACAATAACATTAAAATGAAATTAATGAAAAAATAAAAAAGGATTATTTTTAAAATTATGGATTATCTCTGTTAATTAATGGATTATTTCAGGAAGCCTTGCAGGCAGTTTGTCAGAGAGCAAAATGTCCCAGAATACCTTGCAAAAGCCCAACCGCGGTCTCTCGAGTTAACTCTTGAGAGGCAGAAACTAGCAAGAGTCTCTTAGAGTTTGTGCTCCACAGAAATCCATGGAGAGGGCAGACAGTTCTGGTGCTGTCTTGTCACCCGCCCCTGTGCTCCCCCTCGTCAGCTGGAATGGACTCTTCCACATTCTATACTTGGTCACAGTTCCAGTTTATTTCTTACTCCGAGTTACTGATTATCACGTTCGTGCGTTCCCAGTTTCTGTGTATCAAAGCAAACGTTTCAATCACTTTCTTCTTCTTCTTCTTCTTTTTATTAGTCACAGTGTGAGTCTTGAGTTTTCTCTCTTTCTCTCATCATATTCCCTTTTTTATTTGTAATTCTTTTTGCCATATTGTTTATTAAAGTGTGAGCTTTCATTTAGTTTTTATGGATTCATTTTATCTAAATGACGAATTATTATTCAAAAACGAATTACGACCTATGAACAAAGCTCAATTCTTCATGGTCTGGATTCCATGAGATCTCCGATTCTGCTGGATTCATCCCTGACAGATTAGAACCTTTATCATCACCACATATACAGCACAGTGGAATTCTTTTCTTCACATATCCCACCTGAGGAGGTTGGGGTCAGAGTGCAGGGGCAGCTAAGATACAGCACCCCTGGAGCAGGGAGGGTTGAGGGCCTCGCTCAAGGGCCCAGCAGTGGCAGCTTGGCAGTGCTGGGGCTTGAATCCCGATCCTCCGATCAACAACCCAGAGCCTATCTATCTATCTATCTATCTATCTATCTATCTATCTATCTATCTATCTATCTATCTATCTATCTATCTATCTATCTATCTATCTATCTATCTATACATACCGTCTATTTATCTATCTATACTGTCTATCTATCTATCTATCTATCTATCTATCTATCTATCTATCTATCTATCTATCTATCTATCTATCTATTTCATGAGATGTGGCAGCTCTAAAAATTTGTCACGAGCAAAATTTCCTACTTATTTGAACATTTAAAGGAATTTGGTTCAAGTAAAAAAAAAAGTCGCTATGTTTTTCTCGCTCTTTCTCGCTTGATATTCGATCTTGTGCGACTACCAACACATGCATGCGATGTCACTATTTGCTCACACATCTGGTACACACCTGGACGTAAGGATGTGTTTTACCAGAACGGGACAGAAAGACACGGAGAAACGAACAGAAAGACAGAAATAAGGTGAACGACAGGTAGGTAAACTTTATAAACTTTATAAACACTCTCTCACAACTGACATAACACTACAAACCTAGCTAATAGAGCTAAGGACAAAAAATCTATAGTGATACACAGTGAGGTGTGACGTGAGAAATAGTGACACTATATACATCATATATTATTATATTATATATAATCTTAAAGTGATTTGGGGGTAAAATGTATTTATTCTGTAATTCTGGATTATTTGTAACGTGCTCATTAGCTGCCAGAGAGAAGGCAGTAGTGCCACCTCATGGCCTTATCCAACTTATCCACTGGAGATGCTTTTATTAAAAGTTCTACGTAAACCAATCTACAGTTAATTCCCAAAATAAGTCATTTAAAGAAATTAGAAATATAGACAAAATACAGTTCTCAGAATGGACCCTAACAGACAGGACAGTGCTTCGACAATTAAAGTTCAAATTAGTGATCTGTGTGTTCAGACTGAGGCTTTGCCGGCATAACAAACTTGAATCCGATTTCTGCTTGTACGTTTACACGGACGCTCGTCGAGAGCTCGGTACAAAGCGTGCAAAGACTTTTTTACTACCGTATGAAACTGAAAATGGAGTCTGCACACTGCAGTAAAATAAAATGGGTTACATTCTCTAGTAGTGACATGTGAGTTGGGCTAGTGTTGCTGGCAGGGTGGCTACTGTACCTACATCACACATACGGTATGCTCTAATATACAACATACATCTGTGACTTTATATCTATTTTGGTGCAATAACAGAGTTCTGAAAAACTCTGGACAATTTCCTCTAGCTAAACCGTAACGCAGATTAAATATGACAAGAAAGAAAGCATGTCAATGATTCTTTAGTGTAAGTGCTTCATATAGCAATCCCAGCCAGGAACTTTTAATCCTTCACTGATAAGCCTGGGACCGGCGCACAGTATGTCATTCAAGAAGTGAGAGTCATGCCAGGCGGGCAGTGCCGCAGTCCTGCCCGTATCCATGGCAGCCGACAGGTGCCGTCTGGGTCACAGGATAAATAAATGCAGGCCTCTTTGGCCAGCAGGGAATTTAATAAATACACATGCTAGGTCACTGATGAACCGTATAACACACACACACACACACACACACACACACACACACACACATACAAGCTAGCCAATAATAAACCTATTGTGACCTCAGTGATCCCACTGACACTCGCAGATGCTTTATGTAGGCACTCAGGTTACTGCTTTAGGTCTGCAGGTCGTTAATAATAATCCACAACATGACTTTACTGCCTATGACCTGCTGTCAAACAGAAATGTATGTAAACTTAAAGCACAGTCCGGGCTTGATCGGTTCGTTTTCATGCCAAAAGCAGTTCTCTTTAAAAACGGATACGTATCTATATTCATCAGTTTTAACAAGGTAGGAAAACTGTGTAAGATAAAAAAATTCTATTGTATACTATAAAATGTATAATTATGGAAATGTCACTTTGCACTTTCAGCACTTAAAAGCAGCCGATGTGATGGGATATTAATGGTGCTCTGTATTACTGCCTACCATATTACCACCTGTAAGTTCTTAGTTAAATCCACAAAACGAAGCAGGTCTGAAGTTCCCATAATCTCGTTTCAGTAGATTGTACTAGAGCTTCTTTCGGCCTACTGGAGACATGAAGACAAAATAAACTGCCAAATATTTCTGACATTCACTGTCATCTTAGAAAGATAAAACTTTGGCAAGCTGGGAGAGCTTAAAGATCTGGGGTTAAAGCTGCCACTAATAACATGGAGTTATGTCACAAATAATACTATTTCCTGATCGTTGTAACAAAAAAACCATACAACAGTATGACAAAGACTGAACTACACTAAGCTGAGGAAGTGCATTAATGTACTCATGCTTATTGTTATTGCAGGACTATTTAACTCTTTAGGTACTATATGTTGTGCAGGTCCAGGCCACTAATACAAGCGTATGTACACTAATCCTTTCTAACAGTGTAGAAGTCAAACAAAATTGAACCTACAGTATGTTAAAGAAAACAGGACAGCGCCATCTATTCTGGTGATCCAATGATCCAAGAAGAACATGACACACGATTACTCCACGGGGTTAAAAATAAATAAATCACCTTCTTGCCTGGTCCTTCACCGATCTGCTTTCTGAACAAATCCTAGGGCAAAAATTACATTTAAGTTTCTTTCTCGATCAAAACCTTCCAAACGTTCCGACGTTACATTACGGCAGCCTTCAGAAGGCTGGAAGTTCTAAAAATGCCTCAAAGGACGCACTTTTTCATTGTTATAATAGATATAATAATAGAAAAATGCTGCTCTTGCCTGTTACAGTTTGCCATAAGGGGGAAAAAATAATAAATACCCTCAACACAGACTACGCCTTATAGTTTAGCATACACATGGTTTTCATATATTACTGTACATACTGTACTATTTAATCAGGAATCTGTAAATACGCTTCACCTTAAAACCCTTATTACCTTCACACTGCAGATAAAACTGATTTAGGAATGATTTATGGTTATTTAATATACAACACAATATACTGTATATATACTGTATATATGTAACAATAGAAAATCATAAAATAGGGTCCATAAGTAGGGAAATTCTCAGGTTTGCAGATTTTGAACAGCTTGGCTACTGTTATATATAAAACCCTGAGAATATTTTTAGTTTTTAGAGCATTTGATATAAAATGATGTGTTTCGCCATAACGCAGTGCAAAGTGGAACGAAGAGCCACAGGTTCTTACACAGGAAGCAATGTGGTTGCCTCCGCAAGCTCTTACTCATACAGCCTACACCAATCTGGCAACTATTTTCATATGATGTCACCTAAAGTTTCTTGCAGTCATGTACAGAACCCAAACTATAATATTACCGTTTCTGTGTAGAGAAACTACACACTGATTTACCTGCTCGTCTATTATGTGATAAAGAGAACATCTGACAGTTAAAAATCCATGTATTTAGTAGGAGATTTACTGTAATATTCAGTATACACAGTAGCTCAAGCCAGTTGCCACTGCTATTGACTCTCATATTGATCTCAAGCCATCATGTCATATCCTTATATTTACCTTTGATAAGGTTAAACTATGGAGACAAACAAACAAAACAACAAATAAAAAGATAGAATAAGGAACAATATATTATTCACATCAAAAGACAGAGAAAATGCAGAAGGACAACTCTAACCCACGGACAGTGTGTTACTCAGCGAGCAAACTCTCTAATCCCTAAAGCTAATTTACGACAGCTACGTGTATCCCTAATCCAACTCAAAATGTGCTGATAATTAGCTAAGCAGGTGTGTTGGAAGAAAGTAAACCCCTAAAGGGTGCAGGGCAAAGGGATACG
>NC_062527.1:247500-287500 GCF_022655615.1 Tachysurus fulvidraco
AAATTTAAAGTCTCACTTAAACACAGATTTAATTCTAAACCTGTCTGTATATTTGTTTATAATGTTTGCTGACGGGAATCTTTCTTTTTATTTTTGCTATTACTAACAACCATTTGGATGTGTCGTGGTAAATCATTTCTTATAGAATCAATATGATTATGTTTACATGTTGTTTTCACCCTCCCACACAAACAGATGGATGACGGCGGCTGCAGTGCACCACGGCAGATGAATCCGATTTCCTCTCGAACGCTGATTGACCGATTCTTTGCGTTATTCTTACAGCTAGTCATAAAGGGTTTCACACGGTGTGATTCATCACTGAGAAAATCACACATTGTTTGCTTGCAGGCCGGGAAAATCATGTCACTGTCAAATCATGTCACGCAAAAGGTCCCTGTGACTGAAAATAAGATGGAAATCAGGTCTAAAATCACTTATTAAGGACATGAAGGCTACAGGTTGAGAAATATCAGCCCAAATGGAGATCAGATCTAAAGGCTTTATTATTCTTGTGCAATTATATGACATGGCTAAATAAATCTACTGCACTGGGCTGATCAGACTCATCCCCCAGTGGCACTTCGCACCCTTTTGTGCATTTTTCGTACAAACTGTCGGTTTCCTGAGTTACACAAAATGCTGCTTTGAGATCTTTCACCGTTCGCTGCAAATGCCACAAACCTTATATTGATGTTTTTTTTGTTTGTTTCTGAAAGATTGCCCAACAACGTCATCTGCCCCTGCAACCTTTTGTCTAGCTCATTATCAAATACTTAACCTTCTTTTCAAATCAGTTGGTTTCATTTCCCAAAATACATTGTTTTACCCCAATGTTATCATCTCTACACTGGCTACCTGTTAGGTATAGAATTGACTACAAACTGCTGCTACTTACGTACAAGGCTCTTAATGGTTTAGCTCCCATGTATCTAACTAGTCTTCTAACACGTTACAATCCTTCACGCTCTCTGACATCACAAAACTCAGGACTTCTGCTAGTTCCCAGAATATCTAAGTCTACTAAAGGTGGTAGAGCGTTTTCTTATTTAGCTCCCAAACTTTGGAATAGTCTTCCTGATAGTGTTCGGGGCTCAGACACACTTTCCCAGTTTAAATGTAGATTAAAAACTCATCTCTTCAGTCAGACGTACACATAATACATCCCATAATATCATGCACCAGTACATCAGACCGGCACATTTTTATGAACGGCAGATATGTTAATCCCTTTCCACTGCTTCTCTCTTTGTACCCATCCCGAGGCATCCAGACACTGTACCAGCTCCCAACGTCCTCTGTGGGACGAAGCCTTTGGACGTCCACTGAGCCGAGGCCGACTCTAAGAATCCTGAGACATCTCCAGTTAGACTCTGTGGTACTCAGGAGATCAGAAGTCCTTAAACCTCACACCAATACAACATTTAACTGACTGTATATTACAATCACACCCCCAGTGTCACCCAGATGAGGATGGGTTCCCCCTTGAGTCCGGTTCCTCTCAAGGTTTCTTCCTTTACCAATTTAAGGCAGTTTTTCCTTGCCACTGCTGCCTGAGTCACCTCAGACTTGCTCATAGGGGAATAAATACATACACACTGTGAACTATATACATCTAATAATAATCTAGAATTTTTATTCTGTTAATTATTATTTCTTTTATTATTCGTTATTTCCTTTATCATTAATTATGTTTACCTTCTGCTCTGTGTTTATGTTCTGTAAAGCTGCTTTGAGACAATGTCTATTGTAAAAAGCGCTATACAAATAAACTTGAATTGAATTGAATTGAATTGTTAGGTGCTTCCCAGTACGGATGGACAACGACACAAAGCATACATCAAGTAACCCAAGATGTTCTGCAATGGTGAAGTCAATCATCTAACCATTTCCATATGTTAATTGTTGTAACCCTCAATATAAAGTCCAAATGAAGATACAAAACAGCCAGATTTGCACAAAAAACATGTAAACAGAAATCAGATGAAGTTTGGGACTATTTGGGTTTTGCCATTACATAAAAGTATACTACTCAGTTCCTCTGGGATTTTAATCATGCAACAGCAGAGGAACATTTTTGGAACAGTTATATTTATATTATATTTATATCAGGTGACAATGTATATGAACATAGATGAACTCTAATTATCTTTAATTTTACCAAACACAGCACACACAAGCTATCTAACTAGCATGTGTGCAATGACCAAGCAATTACCCTAGCGAATATACCAAACAAAAGCTAACATTTTCGTACAACACTGGTCGGGATAAATTGCATTTGGATATAGAATCACATCCAAGGCTTAGATATGACAAAAGAAGATATTTAGGTTTTGGTAAACATCAGAAATGGCTTTCACTGTCAACAGATTAAATTTTTTATAATGTTAAATCCTGCACATATTCAAGTACAACCAGTAGATGGCAGCAGACAAATGGAGAATTAATGGAAATGTTTAGCTGCACAACAACATACACTAGAACTTTTTCTAGAAAAGGCATCACAAGCTTCCTGAAGCAGTGTAAGAAGAAATCTCCTTGAGTTGACATGAGGAAAGGAAGCAGGGTTAGAAATCAAAGCATCATCTTCTGGGAGATTCCAAGTGATGGGATTACGATTATTACAATAAATATTCATACAAAGAAAAAAGGAAACTGTACTAAATGTGTTGAACGATATAGACTGATCAATATGCTCCGGTTTGTGGGGTGAGTTTGGTGTATTTTTTATGATTGTAGCAGATCTCATAGGAAGTGCTAGACTTAAATGTATTCCAGCCAGATTATCCACTGAAGCAGGGAAAAAATTAGATGTGGTTTTACAGGACCTGCAATATAAAGAATACAAACTTTGTGTCAAATGATTGTACCATTGTTTAAGGGGTTTTCACCACAAAAGGAAGATACTGTGCTTTGGAAGGCTCAGGGCCACAATTTAATGTTGTCCAAACTGTGGTTGTCTTCTCCAGACAGAATACTCTGGTGTTGGTAAATTCTTCCTAAAGTTAAAAAAAAGGCAACCTGGCCATCGTGTCTGGACATTCTCAGTGTCTGGACATTCTCAGTGACCCAGTCAAACAACTCGCAGATTATTCTATGATTTATTATTTTATGTCAAACTCCATGACTTTGAATGCTCAATAAATTAAAGAAGAGAGTAAACAAATGCTGATTATGAGACATGTTTAACAAGATCCCCACGTCTATCTATAAGCCCTGGGGTGGAGCTGAATCTATAATGAAGACCATGGTTATATGGTATGGGGTATTATCTCTATTTCACCCCAGAGGCTTAGAATAAAATCAGGATGTGGATGATGATGCAATAAATCGTGCTTTCATTTCTTTCCCCCTCATTCTGTCCACATATACATCTCTTTAACAGCTTTTCTGTTCACTAGTTAGCTCGGGTGTTGGTGCTCAATAGTGGGAATTACCTCTTATTCCTCCGGATGGGGTTGGGTTTCAATCTCCCGTCACTACCTTCATTACTGAGCTTGCTAAGTTGTCTGTGCTCCGTCTGGCATCTGTGCATTCACACGGGAAAGTTTCCAACAATCCTCACTGTCTAACGGACTGGTAGACCTGTGGCTGTTCATATCACTCCTGTCTGATAAGCTAGGCGGCCTGTGGCAACACACCACCGGCGTATTTTAGCGCTTGGAGATGTTTTTTTTCCCCACTATAGATCAATGCAACCAGTCTCGATCCAAATGCATGCACATAACACTATAGTAATCTATAATGGTATTTATCAAACATCGGGTACAGGTACAGGTCGGTACTGGTCCTGTTGTGAGGATAGCAGCCTGTCCCCGTTGCTGAGACAGAGCTGGGACAGTTTTCAGGTAGACCCAGAAGGAGACACTTCAGCTCTGTGGAAAACTCCAAATGGTCCTTCACTGTATGTGAGATTTTAGTCCAGTGTTTATGTTGAGTGCATGTAAAAGTACCAGACGGCCTTTCGGTAATCAGGTGGAACTACAATCTGTTTGTGGCTTATATGGCTATCAAGTCACTGGTTATATAGGCTTCAGTTTCTCTGTGATCCTGTGGAAGATGTGTGTTAAATAAAATCCATTCATCTGTATGTGAGACTTCAGTATGTATCAGTCTGTAGCTCATAAAATCACTGTCAGTTACAGACATAAACCTGTTACGGTTAAGCAATGAAAAGCCATTTAGTATAAAAATAATCTCTCATTACAGTTCAATCTATCTCTCTCTCTCTCTCTCTCTCTCTCAATTTCTACTTCAACAAGCTTTACTGATATGACCATATATATGTACAATTTTGCCAAAGCATTATAGTAAAGAAAAACAAGCTCTTACAAATAAACATATTATTTAGAATATAGGAGAACATTGAAACAGAGATTAATATATAAATAATCTGTAATAAAAGTTATCATTATCATTTATAATTATAGTCATCCTAACAAACAGGGCTGTGTGTGCTTGTGTACGTGTACGTGTGTGTGTGTGTGTGTGTGTGTGTGTGTGTGTGTGTGTGTGTGTGTGTGTGTGTGTGTGTGTGTGTGCGCGCACACTCTCTGCTCTGTAGGGAGCCATGACCTCTTATAGTGGCCCGTCTCTATGGCCAGTGTGTGTGTGTGTGTGTGTGTGTGTGTGTGTGTGTGTGTGTGTTTGTGTGTGTGTGTGTGTTTACTTATATTATTTAGTTATTATCAGGTAAACACCTAGTTTGTGCTTGTGGCAATAAAAATAATGGTAAAACGAATGAGAGCAGTTAAGCTGGTTAGCGCAGGCCTGTCGGGGGCCGGTTCAGCCGGGGCAGAGCCCACTGTTGAGACTAAACCTACTGTGGAGGAGGAGTGTGTTGCTGGGGTTACAGAGGCTGGACCAAAGAGTGATAACACATCACCACCACACACCAACAGTAAACAGTTAAATAGCGACATTGAACAACTGGAAAATTGAGTTAAAGCTCAATCCTAGTAAAACTGAACTGTGTTCATCAGGTGATTCATCCCCAGGTCATGACCTTACTATATCCCTGCACAACGATCTGATCTCCCCTTCACCCACAACTCACACCCTTGGGGTAACCATGGACAATCAACTGTCCTTTTCCTCTCATGTCCCTAATGTGACTCGCTCATGTCGTTTTCTTCTCTACAACATTAGAAGGATTCGGCCATTTTCCCCACACAGGCTGCTCAGGTACTTGTTCAGTCTCTTGTCATTTCTAGACTGGATTACTGTAACACACAGCTGGCAGGTCTACATATGAACGCAATCTGTCCTCTGTAAATGATCCAAAATGCAGCTGTGTGACTCGTCTTCAACCAGCCAAAGTTTTCCACACCACCACACTGCTGTGTTTCTCCACTGGCTCCTGTAGCTGAACACATCATGTTTAAACACTGATGCTGGCCTACAAAGCCAAAAACAGACCATCTCCCTCTGACCCCAAAGCCCTCATCACTCCTAAACTCACTTGGGCTCAAACAAAACATCACTAGTGCAACTCATCGACGTAACCACACACTAGATTTAATAATATCACACAGAATAGAAGTCACTGATATAGATATCATACCCCAAAGTGATGACATCACAGACCATTACCTCATAATGTACACACTACCTATAGAACAGACTAGCTGTGTCTCACCACGTTATCGACTCGGTAGAACCATTATTTCGACCACCAAAGACAGATTCACAAATAACCTGCCTGATCTGTCTGGACTTCTTACTGTACCCTCAAACTCAAACGACCTAGATGCAATGACTAACAGCATAGACGCTATATTCACTAGCACATTAGACACTGTTGCCCCAGTCAGATTACAGAAGGTTAGAGATAAAACACTTGCACCATGGTATAATAGTCACACTCACACCCTCAAGAGAGAAACCCGTAACCTCGAACGGAAATGGAGAAAAACTAAATTAGAGGTGTTTAGAATTGCGTATAAGGACAGTATGTCCAGCTACAGACAGGCTCTAAAAGCTGCTAGGGCTGAGCACCTGAGCAAACTCATAGATAATAACCAGAACAATCCCAGGTTTTTATTTAGCACAGTGGCTAGTTTAACAAAAAAACAGAAATCTGAACACACGTCCATCACATTTCAGTAGTGAGGACTTTATGAGATTCTTCACTGATAAAATCGAAAGTATCAGGAATAAAATAGGTGACGCTCAACATATGAGAGCAACCAGTGACACAATCTCACCTAAGGCTTTACACAGCTTTACAAGTACAGGACAGGAAGAGTTAGATAAACTTATTACTACAGCTAAATCAACAACATGTTCACTAGACCCCATCCCAACTAAACTACTGAAAGAAGTGTTACATAAAGCTGGTGAGCCTCTTCTTAATATCATTAACTCCTCGTTATCTTTAGGTTACGTCCCGAAGTCTTTTAAGTTGGCAGTTATTAGGCCACTCATCAAAAAACCTAACTTAGACCCTAATGAACTATCAAATTACAGACCTATCTCACACCTTCTGTTTATGTCTAAAATACTAGAAAAGGTTGTGTCTGTTCAACTGAGCTCCTTCTTACAGGAGAGCAACATCCTTGAAGAGTTTCAGTCAGGTTTCAAGCCCCATCATAGCACAGAAACTGCACTTGTTAAAGTTACAAACGACTTGTTCTTAGCTTCGGACCAAGACTGTATGTCACTATTAGTTCTACTTGACCTTAGTGCTGCATTCGACACTATAGACCACAACATTCTTCTAGATCGCTTACAATATTACACAGGTATTCATGGTCAGGCTTTAAGCTGGTTTAGATCCTACCTGTCTGACCGATACCATTTTGTAGAATTAAATGGTGAATCCTCCAGTTTACTACCAGTTAATTATGGGGTCCCTCAAGGATCAGTTCTAGGACCTCTGCTTTTCTCTATATACATGCTTCCATTAGGGAACATTATTAGAAGACATGGGATTAGTTTCCATTGTTATGCTGATGACACACAGTTATATATCTCATCAAAACCAGATGAAATAGCCACAGTGTCCAAATTAACTCAGTGCCTTAGAGAGATAAAAGACTGGATGAGCTGCAACTTTCTATTGTTAAACTCCGATAAGACTGAAATACTACTCATAGGTCCAAAAACCAGTGCACAGAAACTCTCACAACTTAACTCCCATTTAGAGGGATGTACTATTACTAGTAGCTCGACAGTGAAAGACCTCGGTGTTATATTAGACAGTAACTTGTCTTTTAAAAATCATATCGCCCATACTACCAAAACAGCCTTCTTCCACCTTAGAAACATTGCCAAGCTGAGAAACATCCTGTCTGTATCTGATGCTGAGAAGCTAGTTGATGCCTTCATGACCTCTAGACTGGACTATTGTAATGCATTACTAGGTGGTTGTCCTGCATCTTTAATAAATAGGTTACAGTTAGTCCAAAATGCAGCTGCCAGAGTTCTCACTAGGACAAGAAAGTATGACCTTTAACCCCAATGTTATCATCTCTACACTGGCTACCTGTTAGGTATAGAATTGACTACAAACTGCTGCTACTTACGTACAAGGCTCTTAATGGTTTAGCTCCCATGTATCTAACTAGTCTTCTAACACGTTACAATCCTTCACGCTCTCTGAGATCACAAAACTCAGGACTTCTGCTAGTTCCCAGAATATCTAAGTCTACTAAAGGTGGTAGAGCGTTTTCTTATTTAGCTCCCAAACTTTGGAATAGTCTTCCTGATAGTGTTCGGGGCGCAGACACACTTTCCCAGTTTAAATGTAGATTAAAAACTCATCTCTTTAGTCAGATGTACACATAATACATCCCATAATATCATGCACCAGTACATCAGACCAGCACATTTTTATGAACAGCAGATATGTTAATCCCTTTCCACTGCTTCTCTCTTTGTACCCATCCCGAGGCATCCAGACACTGTACCAGCTCCCATCGTCCTCTGTGGGACGAAGCCTTTGGACGTCCACTGAGCCGAGGCCGACTCTAAGAATCCTGAGACATCTCCAGTTAGACTCTGTGGTACTCAGGAGATCAGAAGTCCTTGAACCTCACACCAATACCACATTTAACTGACTGTATATTACAATCACACCCCCAGTGTCACCCATATGAGGATGGGTTCCCCCTCGAGTCCGGTTCCTCTCAAGGTTTCTTCCTTTACCAATTTAAGGCAGTTTTTCCTTGCCACTGCTGCCTGAGTCACCTCAGACTTGCTCATAGGGGAATAAATACATACACACTGTGAACTATATACATCTAATAATAATCTAGAATTTTTATTCTGTTAATTCTTATTTCTTTTATTATTCGTTATTTCCTTTATCATTAATTATGTTTACCTTCTGCTCTGTGTTTATGTTCTGTAAAGCTGCTTTGAGACAATGTCTATTGTAAAAAGCGCTATACAAATAAACTTGAATTGAATTGAATTGAATTGAACTCCTCACACTGGACCTCACACCCTCAGATCTACAGCACTGCCCCACTGGTCCCACCATCTCTCAGGGTAAGAGGGAAGTTTACTACAAGACTCTTCTCTGTTCTGCACCGAGGTGGAGCTGAGTCACTGAACCAGCTGAGTCACTGGTTATTTTCAAGCGGCGGTTGAAGACCTACTTATTCAGGAAACACTTCAACTAGCACTTCTAGATGAAAAAAAAAAACCTTTGACCTTTTTCATTGTAACCTATAACAAATGTTTTAAACTCATGGTATCTTAAGTCTGTAACCTAGTGAGCAGCATTAATGTATTCAGTGTTAGAGATTTAAGCTCTTATGTACGTCGCTCTGGATAAGGGGTCTGTCACATGCTGTAAATGTAAATGTAAATACAGACGTAATATTTAAGCGCTGCTAAATAGAAGAAGTATCATGTCAACAGCTGTAAAGAAGTAGCCATGACCCTGAAAACCTTAGAGGTTGATATAATCATACTGCAAGAACTAACAGAGTTTACACAGCGTTAAAAATATACAGAACTTCTCTCTAAGAAAAGGACTCAACTGGATAAAATAGCATACGGGGCTCTGGTTCGGTCCAGGGTTCCAAAATGGCCTTTATTCTGAGACTGGGGCACTTATGCTAAACCCTAGGGATATAAAAGAGACAGCAGTTTGTTTTAATGAACATCTGTACAGAAGTGAACATGGACCAGGACACAGTCAGGATTGTGTCTTCTTCAACACTAATGTGTAACTCTCAGGTGCTCCGACCCTAGATGAACTGCACAGAGCCCACAGAGTCAGGAAAAGCACCAGGGATTATTGCTCTTCCTGTTGAGGTCTCTAATTGTCTCTGGGAAGTACTTGGAGAGGATCTGCTACAGGTATTTAATAAGAGTTTGGCTGAACGGAGGCTACTGTTGAGTTGTCGCAGTCCAGTCCTCACCCTTTTACCTAAAAAAAGGTAGCGATTACAAACTGCCCTCACGTCCTCCATCCGGACTCTCTGTGTCCCCAATAGGTACAATTTTCACACTGTGTTCCTTTATTCAGGACATTCTAGAGGTCTCTAAGATGAACACCTTTACCTGTGGAACCTTTGGCTTTTGACAGAATTTAATAAACAAAGTTAAGGCTCTTTACAGCGACATGGAGAGCATACGTAAAGTTAAAGGTGGCTTATGCACTCAGTTCAAGGTTAATGGGGGTAAGACAGGGATGCACCCTATCTGTAATGTTGTATTCTCTTGCCCTTATACAGCAGATAAGGAAAAATTTCATGGCCTTCACTTACTGTAGCAGATCACGAGAACGCAATTCACCGATCTGCTTACGCTGATGATGTGCAAGTGGGAATGAAATCGTTCTATGGTTTTTAATGTAAAGGTAAATTGGAGCAATAGTGAAGCATTCTCTCTCTCTCTCTCTCTCTCTCTCTCTCTCTCTCTCTCTCTCTATCATCTTGCTATTCTCATCTCTCTTCTTCTCTTACATCTCTCTCTCTGTTCGCTCTCTCTGTCATCTATCTCCCTTCTATTGCTTTCTCTCTCTCTCTTGACTCTCTCTCTCTCTCTGTGCTCTATTCTCTCTCTCTCTATCTCCTATGATTATTCTCTCTCTCTCTCAGTCGCTCTCTCTCTCTGTCTCTCTCTCTCTCTCTCGCTTTCTCTCTCTCTCTCAGTCTCTCTCTTTCTCTCTCTCTCTCTCTCTCTCTCTCTCTCTCTCTCTCTCTCTCTCTCTCTCTCTCTCTCTCTCTCTCTCTCTCTCACACGCATCACAGTTAAACCTGCTTATGTATTTTAATATATTTATATATTTATTTATCCAGTACTCTATACAATGCAGCTGGACTTGATAGCTCTTATGAAATCCTGACCGTCATGCAGAGATTACGTCTGCAGAGAGTTACTTGATTATACCATTATGGATTTATCACCATAATTAATAGACATTCTTCTACATGAAGGACTTTAGTATGGATCGATGAACAGTAAGTACATCTTCTTATTAACTCAGCTGTGAGGTGTTCGTGCTGGTGCAGAAGAGTGTGTACAGTATCTGTTCCTAGACCAAGGACAACATACATTCCTTTTGCTTTAAAAAACCTATTCAGCTATTCAGCTGTGTTCCAGCCGACTCGTCCAACTGACAATAGATTAAAGTTGTGTAATAAATTAAGATCTGAAAACCCGATCCAAGGCGACATAATGGCTTTTTTTCACATTTGAAAGCCGTCATATGACTTTTATCATCAGGAGAGAACTTTCTGTATGCTGCATTTGGTTCTCTGGTTGTATGCACTGGCGTTGACTGTATGCACAGGGGTGCTAATATAATGTCATGCTAAGTCTGAGTCTCTCACCTGTTAGTATGGGCTTACTATCGTATTTTACATCTTAACATTTATTTATTTATTTATTTTTCAGATTTTGCGTTCCATGAATCTGTAGATTAGATTAAATTTAAATTAAGGCTTAATGTTGCATTAGATTACTTCAGCAGTCAAGATAATATGATTGACATGCCTTTGTAAGGTGATTTATTTACAGTAGAAGTATTTTTTTTTAATTATTACCAAGTTTCTAATATTATGGACTCTAATTATATTATTATTTGGATCTGGTTTACGTGAACCAAGTTAAAGTGCTGTGGAAGCTTATTAAACAGTGCCCTCTAGTGGGTAATGGTGGCCATGACTATTCTGTTCTGTCTGATTATTAATCTCTTCATGAAGACTCTCTCTCTCTCTCTCTCTCTCTCTCTCTCTCTCTCTCTCTACAAAGTGTGTATTGTTCTATAAAGAGAAAAGACTTTTAATACAGTTTTAGACAAAACTATTAATCATATGAGGAACGTGTGCAAAGACAAGCCTGATTGATCCTGACCTAAACTCAATCCTAGCCCATAACTATTTATGCATGTTGGCTTGTGCAAATTGCATTAAATTTGTAATTGTGAAATTATGCTGCGACTATGTGGTGCAGTTTTAAGTGCGATGTGATCATCTGTTAATCCAACAAATAAACCGAGAGAAAAAAACTCAAGCGAGTCAGATGTAACTCTGTGGCTAAGAAGTCTGAGCGTATGCAGGACTTAATGACTTTCACACATGAATGTGGTCTAATTGTTTATAAATCCTCTACAACGTCATGCAAACTGAAACAGATCGGTGAAATCATCATGCATGTGGCGAGTCGAAAAAAACTCGAGTCAAAGCCTTAAAACATTAGCATTTTACTGACAGGTCTGAAAATGTCATTGTTATCCACGTTGACAATGAAGTCATGGTCTCATCTAGTATGATGAAAGATGGACACCTCAAACTGTCTGTCTGACTGTCTGTGTGTCTGTCTGTGTGTCTGTCTGTCTGCCTGTGTGTCTGTCTGTGTATCTGTCTGTCTGACTGTCTGTGTGTCTGTCTGTGTATCTGTCTGTGTGTCTGTCTGTGTGTCTGTCTGTCTGACTGTCTGTGTGTCTGTCTGTGTATCTGTCTGTCTGACTGTCTGTGTGTCTGTCTGTGTATCTGTCTGTCTGACTGTCTGTGTGTCTGTCTGTCTCATTCACACTCTCTCTCTCTCTCTCTCTCTCTCTCTCTCTCTCTCTCTCTCTCTCTCTCTCATTCACACTCTCCATGTCTGTCTTTTTCTCTCTCATAAACATTCTCACTCTGTCTGTCTGTCTGTCTGTCTGTCTGTCTCTTCTTGTGCTCCCTGTCTCTCTCTCATTCGCACTCTCCTTGTCTGTCTTTCTTTTTGTCTCTCACTCTCATTCTCTCTCTCTCTCTCTCTCTCTCTCTCTCTCTCTCTCTCTCTCTGCACATGGACAGAGTGTGTGGTTGAGGTGTGAGTGAAAACTGTCTTTTCTATTTTTCTTTATGCTGTATGTTGTGTGAATTGTGTGAGTCTTAAGTAGTAAGGACTTGGTAGTGAGTGTCGAGATGGGACAAAGACAAAGAGGACAGTGGAGAGGACAGTGCACAAACGAAGGGACAGGAATAAATTGAACAGCTAGAAGAAATAACACAGAGGGTCAAGAAGAAGGAAGAAACTCTGGGACAGGAAGCAATCGGATAGAAACAGAAAAGCCACGTAATGTAATGTATGTTAATTACAACATGGAACAGAACACACAGGCAGCCAATAAGCAAAGTAATGACAGGTGACGTAGGAACAGACAACACTGACATGATCACAGACGGTGCAGGCTTTACTTTAGTCAGATCAAAAACAAATCAGTAACAGGAGGTTAAAGCAGCGGCCCACAGACGAGAAATAAAGGACTGATTGAATAGAAAAAGAAAAGCAAACCACAAACAGTCAGGAAGAAGAGATGGAATCAAATAGTGGCCAAGACATAAATATAGAAAGACAATAAACATGAAAGAAGTCAGAGTGGATCAGCACATCCGCAATAAACAAAGCTTTGTAGACTCATCTGATAGAAATGTCACGAGGGACCAAGTCACCAAGTCACCAAGTCACCAAGTCACCAAGTCATTAAGGGCCTTTTTACACCCGGTCACTTGGTGTGTTGTCTCTGATCCGATGTCTGTCTGATCTGTTAAAACTGTCCCATTTACATCAGACCACATAAACGCGTCTCGGCGAATCTGATATCGATCCGATCTTTCTGCTCCCGCCCAAAATGCTAATATATTTGCCCTCATTTCCGGGGTAACTGAAACAGAACACACTTTGGTGTCTGTGGTTTTCAGAACGCGATCAAAAAGAAGATTAAAAAACTGGTTACGACGTTTATGCTACAAAAAACAGCGTTTACTGTTTGCTGCGTTTTCGCTGGCGGCAGCAGCGCGTTTTAAGCCCCGACGAGACGCCTGGGTGAAAGATCACCTGTGACGTACCTCTGTTTGGGAGGAGTTTAGCGCTGACATATGGGGCTTGAACAACCACATTCATTTACACCTGTCCAGTTTCATCTGAAACGCGTCCCAGACCTCCTCCTGAAGGGGTTTGTACCATCGGGTTTATATCCGTCTCC
The DNA here is from genome assembly GCF_022655615.1 of Tachysurus fulvidraco. Lineage (NCBI taxonomy): Eukaryota > Metazoa > Chordata > Actinopteri > Siluriformes > Bagridae > Tachysurus > Tachysurus fulvidraco. Next base: position 260,930 of record NC_062527.1, read on the forward strand.
AAAACGTTTCGGAGGGCATTTAGACCTGGTCTTTTTACCGTCAGGTAGATATCTGATCACAGAAAACACAGGAAGTGACCCGGTGTAAAAAGCCCCTTAGAGAGCTGGAGATAGAAATATTGGAACTCCAGGCTTTAGCCGAGTCCACGGGGAACAGAGGACATTTTGAGAACCTATTGATCTATTGGTCACGAATGCACAAGGAGCTCTCGTCCGATCGCATTTCAAAGGAATTAATGTAATGGTTCTACTTTAGACTAGAAAAAATAATGGACAGGGCAGATTCATGCACACGTTACGTATGGAGGACGGGCAACACATAACGTACACTAATGACATCAGACAGTATGCAACAAGCTTTCTGAGATCTGTTCGAGAGTAAAAACACTGACAATGAAGAGCTTCTAGAGAGCTTTCACTGAGGACTTCCAATGGTTCCTCCAGAGACGCTGCACTGGAAGGTCCGCTGAAGAGCTACAGGCCGCCATAAACACAATGGTGGGATGAAAAGCACCTGGAATAGATAGACGGCCTACCACTGTGACTCTACACGTACGTCTGGCAGGAGCTGGGAGAAGATCTACTGGAGGTTCTTGCGAAAGCTGCAGAAAAATGTGTCTACCACTGAGCAGCTGGAGAGCGGTGATCACACTTCTCCCAAACGTCCAAAGAGCTGGCCAACCATCTCAGAGGTGTCAAGGACTCAATCATTCAATTTGACCAAATATATTGTGTGTCCAGTAGACACACAATAAGTGAGCTGGAGATGCCCAAAATGTCCCAAATCAAATAATGGGACATTTTGGGCATCTCCAGCTCACTCTCTCTCTCTCTCTCTCTCTCTCTCTCTCTCTCTCTCTCTCTCTCTCATGCTTACTCTCTCTCCCTCTTATTTGCACTCTCCCTGTCTGTCCTCTCTTTCTCTCTCTCAATCACAATTTCACTCTATCTATCTATCTATCTATCTATCTATCTATCTATCTATCTATCTATCTATCTATCTATCTATCTATCTATCTGTCTGTCTGTCTGTCTGTCTGTCTGTCTGTCTGTCTGTCTGTCTGTCTGTCTGTCTGTCTGTCTCTCTATCTGTCTGTCTGTCTGTCTGTCTCTCTCTCTCTCTCTCTCTCTCTCTCTCTCTCTCTCTCTCTCTCTCTCTCTCTCTCTCTGCCCTTTCCATCACATCAGAATTAGAACACAAATACAAGACTTTAAGCGTCGGTTTAGTTGCCTTGGTTTAAGACACCTTGGTTCCATGAGCCATAAGACATGATGTTTTAGTTGTAGGTTTGCTTTTGGCCTTATTTTTGATTTAATGGGCATTTAAGGAAGCTAATTCCAGTTTAATTCTTACAGCCTCCTCTGCCACCCTGTGATCTGCTCCTTTGGAATAAAGTCAGACGTAAACAGAAAGCCCGCATGCACCTAAACTTTCACATGCCCACCAATTATGCCTAGGTTTTAAGGCAAGTAAAGGTCTCTGTGACGCCCCATTACTGAAGCACGCTAGTGTGTTGCTTTCTTCATCCATGCACAGTAAACGCTGGCGACCTTTCACATCATAAGCAGGTACAGAAACGCTGGTGTCACATGATGATAATAGGCTGCACTATAGTTTGTGTCACTTGTATATTTAAAAATCTGCTAAACAGAACTCGAATGTCTGCACCTTGTCTGTGTGCGCAGGCTTGTTTTAACAATGCTTTCCTCAAATTACTACTTTGTGTGAGGTTACATTTTATAAAAATACATCGTAAGAGCCTAAGTTTAGCTGACGGAGCCTGCGAGAGACAACACGCAAGATATATTACTGCTCGCCAGCGGTGATGCGATGCTTCGGGGTGTCCGCATTCGTGGTCTGAGCGTTCGACAAGCCGTGTGCATGCTGAATGTCAATACTGTTGAAATATAGTGAACTAGCGTGTGGTCTTACATGACAGGCGGAAAACAGCATTCTAAACAGTACGCTCAATAACGTTGTGTAAATATTACAAGTAGTTTGATGGTTTCCTCATTCAAAGATTCAGTATGTATTGAGCTTTGAGTAAATGTACAATAGGATGCTGATTAAACACTGAACCTTTGAAGAATTGCACGGTAACACACTTTATTAGGAACATTGATGGCCATTTATTTAAGGCTGCAGTGGTGGTTCAAGTGGTTAAGGCTCTTGGTTGTTGTTTGGAGGATCTGGGTTCAAGCCCCAGTGCTGCTACTGTTGGGCCCTTGAGCAAGACCCCTAACCCTCACTGTGGTGCTGTATTATGGCTGAACCTATACTCTGACCTCAACCTCCAAATATTGGGAAATGTGTCTCTTCAACAAAATACAGGATTTGATTATAATCATGGAGTGAACTCCAGAACTACTGGATCACGAACATGAGCAACAAAATCTATTTTTCAATCCAATCACCTGGGAAATGAATCGTGTAGCTGGTCGTGTGGCAGAGTTTGCCGTCCGTTTGCAGTTTGTTATGGATGTGGGCGGTGACATGACAGAATCCGCTCCCTATTATCCAATCGATAATTCTGGATGGAAATCAGGACTGGGAAGTCTTTTGCACCACAACATGACCAGTAGCTGGTGAAGAATGAGAGCATGTGATTAATTTTTCAATAGATTCTGAAGCACATACTGTACGTTATCATTGGGACATTGAAGTGAAGGTGGTTGATGTTCTTGTGTTTATGCTATGATTTGCTCATTAAATGTCACCAACAAAACAAGAATCTGGATTAATGGAGTCTGTGGTTTCATCTCTGGTAGTTGCTGTGAGAGACGCATCTGCCTTGTGTTGGTGTTGTTGGATCCAGGATGGTTGGAGATGTTGAAATGAGACCCTGAGAAGAGCAGCCCACCAAGTTTGTTTGGTTGGTTTTAAGATAGACTAGGTTCTTGTGATCCGTGCAGTTGACAAACGGATGTTCTGCTCCTTCCAGCCAATGATACCACTCATCTGCGGTAAACCCAGTAACTCCCTGTTTCCAATATGAGAAGGCTTATGAGCAGTGAGAGCGATGCGTTTTGCCAAATGAAGCGCTTTATATCAAGGCCAAAAACTAACATTTGGGTCAGATTTTTTTCCTTTTTTATCAAAACCAGAGGACTATTTTCCACATATTTGCTGAGGCTCAAAATGAGATTTCATTAGACTATTTTTCAATAATGGATTTCTTTTTACATTCTACCATAAATCCCATCATTGTGAAAAATCTGCATTGTTTTTTATAATCAGCTTTTCCTATCTGAGGTGTAGATCCATCTAACACCTTCACTCTTCACCCAGGCGTCTCACTGACCTTTGGTAGACGGCTTCTTCTAGTCAAAGCTGCGATCAAATGTATTGTAAAAAGATCTTATTGCATTGTTTAAATTAATAGATTTAATGGAGCCTTTATATAAATTTATATAATATTTATGTTTAAATATTCAGAGTTTGGGATATTATATTTTATAATCTTACCCTGACTGATACTTGTTCCTGGAATTGTTTTGATAGTTCTTTGGCTTGCTGTTTATTTAGATATGTTCTCTAGTAGGTTTATATCTCATGACACTTTAATTGCACACAAGTGTACTCTATGAAACTAATTATGCAACGGTTCGTGGTTTTTCAGCATCACGGAGGTCCATGCTTTTGTAATCATTTTTTTTTCCTAAATAATTTAGCAAATTATATTGATAACTAACCCAATGGTGTCCTTGGTGGTCCGGCGAACCGACCCAGACATTGCAGGGTTAACTCTTAGTGCTGGTCGCAAGCCTGGATAAAATGGGAGGGTTGCATGAGAAAGGGCATCCGGCGTAAAACCTGTGCCAAATCATGCAAAAACATGCGAATCAGAGGATCTGCTGTGGCAACCTCAAGCAGGGACCAGCTGAAGGACAACAACACACTGATTATACAACACACTTTATAAGATTATGGACTGTGTTTGACTACATATATTGGAGTTAAGTCTAAATCTCTAATATACTGTAGAATGGAATAACCCAATTTTTATAATGTCAGGAGCACGTGACAATCAACACACTGCAATAATCCTATACACACTGACTAAACACACAAGCAGCAAAATATCAAAAACATAAAGAGGGATTTTTAACATACTCGGTGTCAGTGGGCTAAAATAGTGTAATAGGTGTATGAGAGAGAGAGAGAGAGAGAGAGAGAGAGAGAGAGAGAGAGAGAGAGAGAGAGAGAGAGAGTCACACAGAGAGAGAGCGAGAGAGTAACACACAGAGAGAGAGAGAGAGAGAGAGAGAGAGAGAGAGAGAGAGAGAGTGTGTTCTGTAAGCAGGCCCCTCCTTTGATAAATGCACACTTTAGTCACTCATTGAGCTCCACATGACAAACTGCATGTTCCTGTATATAAATAAAATATGAATGCACAGGGTGGGAAATACTTACCCCAAATCAATATTTACTCTTCTCTTTGTGCTGTCACACGTGTGCGCCTCGTACTTGCCGACTCGACTTCCATCTTGAGTTAACTCCAAAATAATTATAGTCCTGAAAGAAAAGAAGAAAAACTATTTCTCTTTCTTCTAACTCATTTAAACAACAATCGTCTAAATAATATTTATTTATGAGGCAAAATTATTGACAGCTTTAAAGAAGGTTTAAAATAAGTGCAAAGTAAGTGTGATTTGTTGAAAGTCAGAGACAGATGTGTGTTGACACGCAGATGTAACGGATAGAAAAAGTAAGCCAGTAAAATTACATCTGTGCAATAAAAAGGATTCACGTTTCTCGTTTTCTGGAACAGTTCAATAACCTACAGAAGAACCCAAAAGATCTTGAGTTTGTCCCACAAAATACCAGGTCTGAACTTTCCTTCTCTGTTGAGAATCGTGTTGTGAAACCAAAATGAAGTCTTTGTCTATAAAAACGATCAGAATGTTGGGCAAATAATAGGGGGCTGTATACAAAGACAGAGCACCTGATACTCTCTGTGAAATCAGTGATGCTTTGGGGGGGGGGGGGGGGGTTGTTGGGGTGATGGTAGAGAAAGTCCTGGATTCTAAATACTAAACAGCAGGATATGTCAGTGACTTAATATGTGATCACAAAAGGAACAACACAATTACATTTGCAGTCGGATTCGGTAACTCGGCGGTTAAGATGTTGGACTACTGATCAGTAGGTTGTGAGTTCTTTTCCTTCGTGTTCTGCTCAGATCTGCTCGGTCGTATAAATGAGATAAATGTAAGTTGCTCTGAGTAAGCGAGTCTGCCAAATGTTAGAAATGTAAATAATTATGTCAAAAATTGGTACAAATCATGAAAGGATCTTAGGAATTACTATAGATTAGAACTTAAAACCTGATGTCTGACTAGACCGAGACATAGACCGTGTGCACATTTAGGAATAAATGCTCTGGATACTAATAATTATACTTTGTCATCATAGGCTCAATAAAAAATGTCAAACTGCATATGTTTCTTATGGTTACTTTGTGTATGCATTTTTTGCTTATTGCTCTCACTCACTCATCTTCTACCGCTTATCTGAACTTCTCGGGTCACGGGGAGCCTGTGCCTATCTCAGGTGTCATCGGGCATCGAGGCAGGATACACCCTGGACGGAGTGCCAACCCATCACAGGGCACACACACTCTCATTCACTCACACACTCACACACTCACACACTACGGACAATTTTCCAGAGACGCCAATCAACCTACCATGCATGTCTTTGGACCGGGGGAGGAAACCGGAGTACCCGGAGGAAACCCCCGAGGCACGGGGAGAACATGCAAACTCCACACACACAAGGCGGAGGTGGGAATCGAACCCCCGACCCTGGAGGTGTGAGGTGAACGTGCTGACCACTAAGCCACCTTGTTCCCCATTGCTTATTTCATAAATGGTGAAAATAATTTGTTAGACTTTACCGTAATAAACCTTGTCAAAATACACGATAAAGCTCTCGAGACTGCAAGATATTTTTCTTTATATTCCTGACACCCTTTGCTTCATGTGGTGTTGCACTTAGCTTTAGCTTTGTTGTATTCTAATCAAACCTTGAATAGATTCCTGTAGTACGCACACAGCACTAATAATGTTGACCAGAAAGCTAAGATTTAAACCTGGGACATAGATACTGGGATGTATAGAAAGAAAAACAGAAGGAGAAATGATCGTGTTTTTAGTGTTTTAGTGAAGTTTTGGATTTCACGAGCCACCAGAACTGCTCCATTATGCTTTGGCATAGATTCTACAGGATATATCAATACACCAGTCAGATATAACATTATGACCACTGAATATTAGGTGGAGTGAATAACACTGATTATCTCTTCATCATGGCACCTGTTAGTGGGTGGGATATAAAAGGCAGCAAGTGAACATTTTATCCACAGATTTGATGAAAATTGGGCAAGCGAGTTTGACCAGGGCCAAATTGTGATGGCTAGATGATTGGGTCAATGCATCTTCTAAACTGCAGTTCTTGTGAGGTGTTCCCGATCTGCAATGGTCAATATCCATCCATCAAAAGTGGTCCAAGGAAGGCAGAGTGATGAACAGGTGACGGGGTCAGCCAAGGCTCAGTGATGCACAAGGAGAGCGAAGGCTGGCCCGTGTGGAACGATCCAACAAACCAACTAATGGAGATCAAATTCCTAAAGAATTTAATGCTGTTTCAGATGACATGCTGATAGCCACAGACCAGTCAGGGTGCCCAAGCTGAGCCCTGTACACAGCCAGAAGCATCAACAATGGGCATGTGGGCATCAGAACTGGACCACGGAGCAATGGAAGAAGGTGGCCTGGTCTGATGAATCACGTTTTCTTTTACATCATGTGGATGGCTGTGGAAGTGTGCGTCGCTAACCTGGGGAACACATGGCACCAGAAAGCACTATGGGAAGAAGGCAAACCCGGCGGAGGTTATACCTGATCGGTGTAAATCACATCAGTCTATCACTATATATAACATCACTCCATCACTCCATCGCCCATAGTGTCCAACTGTGGTGAGTGTAAAGTGCTTCCTATAAAAGCCTTAACATACAGAAATTGGAGAGATATATTCTTATCATCAGGAGGCTGTACGGAAAACCTCATTTTTATCTCATTATTTGAAACCGTGGTCTTCTGATGTACTGTAAATAGTGAATTTTCTTCTTTTCCAGTAACTCCTTTGTCCTGCACAGGGTTATAATTGATACGCTCTGAATAGGAGTTAATTGCAGGCCATGTCATACTCTATGTCTCTCTCATACACACATACACACCTAGGGTCAATTTAGAGTCACCAATCCACCTACTAGCATGCTTTTTTAAGAAGTGGGGGAAACCGGAGCACTCCCAAATGGCACATGAGAAAAGCATGGACCTTATTGTTCCGTAGCTACTTTGGAGCCAATCGAGCACTACCACTACTGGCCATGCTGTCTGGGAGGGAGGGTTGGCATACTCTCTCTTCCCTGTCAAACAAAGTGACTCCAAAGAATAATGGGTACCTGTGGCCTCATGTATGCTGAAATAGCAAGAAGGAGCTTTCCCATGAGTATGTTACACCACCTTGTGATGCAGCATGAGCAGCGTTTGGATGGCTACGTGATTAAAGGGCTGTTGAGTCTAAGTGCATGATGCATGTGATGTTTTTGCAGAATGCAGCCAAACGACTATGTAGTATATTATAAGTATAGCAATAGTACAGATAACATTTGGTTGTATTAATTTGATGTCTTTCCTTCTCTAGCCTCTATCTATATGTGTGTATGTTTAGCAACAGCTGGTTTTTATGTAGTGAGTCTGCTAAAAAGACAGGTTTCTAGTTCATTTGGAATGAAACTCAATCCAGCCATTGAGTTCTTATCTCCAAGACTCTAACATTCTCATGGTTCATGGCCTCCCATTGTGAATCGCACAGAGTACTGAGACCTTTCATAAACAGCAGTTTTGCAGTACTGTCACCATGTCACTGGAACAGGATCAGATCAGGAGGAAAATGAAATCGCTTTACTCAGAGATAAAGAGGTGCAGTAGAGTTTAACTTTGAAGCCACAGAACTGTTTTAATCAATCTTAGTGGTTTCTGGCAAAGCATCACAAGCCCTGTGTGAGAAGGGTAAATCGATGCAGACATCCTGAGACATGTCTGGGGTTGCTTGGGAAGTTACAAAGCACATACATGACAAGTTTAGCTCTTTGCTCAAAGGAAAGTGAGTCACATCCGAAATAGCAAATGCAAATGAGCATTTGTTTTTATGTACGTTTTTATGTGAGCAAACAGAAAAAAGGCTTTGGAGATTTTTTTTTAATCTAAGCTTATGTATTCATGATGTGGCGCTGATTTTCAGCTGGAAAGGCCAGATGCATCATTTACATCTGGACCAGCCAGATGAGAAGAAATAGCAGATTCAGCTTGATGTATCTGCTTATTGCAGCTGTCCCAAAGCCACAGCAATGCACGGCAATAAACAATGGGACGGAACTGTCCAAAAATCACATCTGCAGCAATAGCGTTAAAACGCTTAAATAAATAAAACTATTTTTAAATGGCATTTTTATCAATTCTGTGAGGATACAAACAAACACACAAAAAAAGCCAAGCGTCATACTGGAGCATATTTGAGACAGTGATATGAAACCGAGGGTCTTTCTTCCTCAGAAAACATGTCTAACATTAACCGACAATACATTGAAATGTATGTGATCCACTGAAGCTCTTTAGGGTAAAATCAGAGTGAGGTAATCATTAGAGGATGCTGGATGGTGTGAATGGTTCTTGGGATGAAATAGCAAATGTGTGAAATAAAGCGATCAAGCGTTCCTGTATAATGATGCAGGAGGTTTGGAGGTGGAGGGCTTCAGGAGCTGTAGCATGTGTGGCAGAACCAGAGCCCTTTTCTTTTTTTTGACATGCTCAATAAATTCACTCCCGTTGCCTGGTGTGACTTGTGTACCAGCTTTCACACAACACAACTAGCAACACACAGCTTCTCATTTAACTGTAGATCAAGGCCAAAAAGTGCAATTCGAACCTTTTTAGCATGTTCAGCATTGAATTTCTTTCTCATGTCACGCTCCACAGTGGTGCTTAATAACGTTTAGAAAAGCAGACATGCAAGCATTTAAGAATTTGTAGTTTTTCACAAGTATTTCTGGTTTTAGTAAAAAAAATTCAAAAACAGATTTTTTTTCCCCAGACAAATATTTAGATCTTCAGAGTTAATGGTGATACCAAACCTCTCTGAAAAGCCCCAACTACTTGTCCATAAACATCGGAGGTATTCAGAATCTTTAGATACTAAAATTCTGCTTGTTTTCCCAACAAACATAAAATCATCTCACACTGAATTCCAACAGCGTTCTGACTCGTCTTATATCTGACTTGCAGCAAGAAAATAATGAATTTCTTTAAACAGGTTGAAAATGTCTGATAAGTCAGTAACTGTAGTGACTCCATGTATTTATCATGTTACATATCATATTATAGCATTGCAAGAATTTTTGCTTTAGAGCCAAGAATATTCGTGTTTGTATTAAACAAAAAATGACAGACTGGGTTTGGGCTGTCAGCTCTACAGCAGTCATCTCTTCAACTATAAGGAAATGTTTGTCAGGGTTTTTTCCACATATTTCCAGGATTAGTCTTGAAAAGGCATTCAGTCTGAGAGAAAAAAAAAACATTTGAAGACTATCTGCAAACATGTATTCACAAGTATGACGTGATCTGGTTTGGTTGAAGAAAAAAAAAAGTACACAAAACTAACACATGTCCTGACAATAGTACTCTATAAAAAAGTGACTCTTGTTTGAAGAGTTTAATTAAAGCAAATGAAAAAATCCCCACCCTTTGTCTACAGGGACAAACAATACCATCTTTTTACAGGAACATTAAAAAAAAAAAAAAAAAGGGTCTAAGGGTCTGTTTAAGTCCCTTGTGGAATTTTATTCTGACATTTAGTCATACCAACAACCATCTGGTATTTAGTAAGGTTTTCTTTTTATGTATTATAAAGAATAGAACGTGGAACAAAGGCCTTATGTTCTTTCGTTTTTTTTTACATCGACAGTGTCTCATTGAGCGAGATGAGTGACGTACGCCAGATAAATAGAAAATGCTGAAAAAGGCATCACAGTTTTATTTGTCTATGCAACTGATGATTGTATTGGACTTGTTTATTAGGAATAAAAACACACTGTAATTATCACTACACTGACTAGGGCTTGGGCAAGGTGTATTAACCCTGGTGTATTAATTAAAAGGAAATAAACGTTAAAATAAAAATGAAAAACAAACACATGGTATGTTCGAGTACGGCATAACGCTTATACAAAGGAATAGCAAAAGTAGGTTGGAGTAAATGCAGCTACAGTACAGTACAGTACATAGCCATTTTTTAGCTGGTTGGGTTGACATAGTGTACTCAAGTTAGAGAGAGAGAGAGCGAGAGAGAGAGCGAGAGAGAGAGAGAGAGAGAGAGAGAGAGAGAGAGAGAGAGAGAGAGAGAGAGAGAGAGACTCCTTCTTTAATTCAGGTTGCTGTGGTTAAAAGTCAGTCACGCACAGGCGATTGTCTTTAAAAAGCTGAAACAAATGGAAAACATTCACCAAGCCATCTCACACCCTCCTTTACTATAGGCGGCATGTCTCTCTTCTCACACTATGGAGTGACGGCATGTTCACGGGCGTCTTAACGGCCTTTCGTACAGTAACATTCCTAAGTTTTACCCAGTTGTATAATTTCACTGCTGTCAGTAATTTGTCCTTACCAGTGAATGTGCTGTGATGAGCATGAAAATAAATGAGATTTCCTGCTGTATGCAGCCTATAGCATAAAATATATGAAATGCTATAGTAAGTATTCGTGTCAGACCTTAGGGTTAGGGGTTAAAGGGTAAGGGTAATTCTGTAGGGTAAATTATAATGTTATTGATAGTGTAATGATTATATCACGTTAAGACTATATTTGACTTATTTGTAACGACAATAAAACTAACAGAAAAAATATGAATTTGAGGTTTGAGTGACACGAGTCACTCCGACTCTGTGTGGTCTCTGAGGACAACGACCTCCTCATCAATACACGATTATCAGACTGTATCTGACTGTAGAAAGGACATGATTCATAATAACACTCTCTGGTGTTTATAACAGTTTATAATCACACCCCCAGTGTCACCCAGATGAGGATGAGGTTCACTTTTGAGTCTGGTTCCTCTCGAGGTTTCTTCATCTTCCATCCAAGGGAGTTTTTCCTCCCCACAGTCACCTGAGTCACCTCAGACTTGTTCATTGGGGATAAATACATACACATTTATATATATCTAATATTAATCTTGAACTTTTGTATTATTTGAATCTTTGTATAATATATTTTTTGTGTTATGTTTCTTATGTTCTGTAAAGCTGCTTTGAGTTGACATTTGAATTGAATTGAATTGAATCGAATACAGTGTTGTGTCTGTGGATCCGGATACACACTGTGTTCGATTCAGTTCAATTCAATCACAAACCAAGGCCTGCGTTAGCCGGTGATTACCTGTTTTTTTTTTTTTTTTTTTTTTTTTTTTTTTTTTTTTAACAATCACTGCATTTGTGCCATGTAGTGGTTGTTAAAAAAAAAAAAAAAGCAGGTAATTACTGGCTAACGCAGGCCTTGGTTCGTGATCCTGGAACCGTGGCACTTATTCTCACAAATTTATGGTAATTTATTCTTTAAAGCAATACCAACATGATAGACTAGAACCACAAAGCAAACGGCATACAACAGTTTATTTAATCCTCTGAAGAAATTAGGCTTATAGAATTCTAGACAAACCAGAATTAGTTTAAATAGAAATGCCTTAAACCTAAAATTACTCCGTTATAGGGGAAAAACGAATGGTTAGTGTATTACCACATCCAAGGTTGATTATTATCCTACAACAGCACATCCTGACGTATTGTATTCCTCTAATACCACGGCCATTTGCCAATGTCTGTACAGTTTTTACAGTTTTTTTAAAGAACACCTCATATTTTCATTGTTAATATAGTGCAACATCAGTGAAAGAAGTTACAGCAGTTATTAACATCGTTCCCTAACCTCCTTTTGAAGTTACTTAAGACCAGTAATGCAATTTATTACAGAGAAACTACACAAAACCACCCTTAGACTTTGTAATGTAAATTTTGCTCTTACTTTTATTGTTTTTCTGTTGAACAATGTTCGGTGTTCAGTAGAGAAATCCATGTATAACCATATATATATATGAATAAGTAAGTAAACAAACAAACAAACTTTTATAAAAATAAATAGACTTATCCTTCCAAAAGCTTTGCTATATCAACACTTTTTCTTCTTCATTTAATTACAACATTTGTAACCCATTTAATAATACTTTTGGTTATGTGGTGTATCTGCCTTACAATTCCAATTTAATTAGTTATTAATATTTAAAATATTAACAAATAAATGCTTTGATATAGTGATTTTGCCTTTTAGCCGGCACAAGGGTCAGAGCGCCTTTTACAGTACTGTAAAAAGAACAGGTATGAAGTACATTAAGTACACTGTAGAAGTTATTGTTTCATAACCCATGCAGTCAACAGTCAATTACTGTTAACCTACATACTATAAAATATCCCAATCCAGTCTGTTTACATTTCTGCCATTTAGCAGTCTCCCTTATCCAGAGTGACAATTTATTTCAATTTATACAACTGAGGGTTAAGGGCCTTGTTTAGGGGCCCAGCAGAGGCAGCTTGGTGGACCTGGGATTCAAACTCATGACCTTCTGGTCAATAATCCAACACCTAATCCTGAGGAAGGACACAACTAAGCAGATTAAGGTTGAAGAGGTTAAGGATCTTGCTCAAGGGCACAAACCAATGGGGATTTGAACGTATGACCGACTGATCTGTGACGCAAAGCTTTAACGATCATAATCAACCAGCTAAACAAGCTTTTATTGAAAAATAAATATAAATTGTGTAATTTTAAACACTTTTTTAGAGCGAGAGCTACTTCATGTGTAGTGTAGTCGTGAGCCATTGTGTGCAAAATCTCAGCAACGACACGTGGAGCTGATGGAGTTTGTCCAGCGCACACAGTAGCGGAGAACATAAACGATGTGGGCGTGGCTTAAGTTACCTGCTTCGTGTTTACCTGCCGTCAGGTGGGAAGAACGTAAGATGTCGTCAGGACACCGAGTGCAGTAGTCGATGCGCTTTGAACCTGATAGCCTCCACCTTCAGCATTCCGCCGGGAGGGAGAGGAGGAGAAAAAAGTGCTGAAGAAGGAACTTGAGAAGCAGGTTCACCTGACAAGGAGAAGATTAGAAACACAACTCAGGTCTGCTTTTGAAACAAAGAGCGCGACGGAGGGGACACAGCTTTGACCACGACACGGTGTGCGTGTGTGTGTGCGTGTGTGTGTGCGTGTGAGCGCGTGTGCGCGCGCGTGTGTGTGTGTGTGTGTGTGTGTGTGTGTGTGTGTGTGCGTGTGAGCGCGCGCGCGCGTGTGTGTGTGTCTGTGCGTGTGTGTGTCCGTGTGTGTGTGCGTGTGTGTGCGTGTGTGTGTGCGTGTGTGTGTCCGTGTGTGTGTGCGTGTGTGTGTGCGTGTGTGTGTCCGTGTGTGTGTGCGTGTGAGCGCGCGTGTGTGTGTGTGTGTGTGTGTGTGTGTGTGTGTGTGTGTGTGCGTGTGTGTGTGTGTGTGTGTGTGTGTGTGTGTGTGTGTGTGTGTGCGTGTGCGTGTGTGCGTATGCGTGTGTGCGCATTCTACTCCAAACAAAAGACCGCATATTAGCTTTATTTTAACTTTCACTATGGGTGTCGGATTCCCGAAGCCTATAAAGGAGCTCGGAGCACCTTGTCTGCCAGACAGATACAGTTGCTTCACCTGTAGCTACACGTTGAAGTGAAGTGCCAATGTGAGTGGAGTTTGTTGAGTTAATGGCCCGGGCACAGCGCTTTTTAACACCATGCCCAGATCCCTAACACAGCGGATGATTAAAGTGCTGCTCTGTTTCGCCATCGTTTATTTGCGACTCGGGTGAGTTCCGCCTTTATACAGCGATCTGACGCTGCATTTTGGGTCATATTCAGCTTGTTTATTATTTATTGGGTATATACATGTACATACCTTCACAACACATCATACACACTTATAATGCGCCTAAGCATTATTTGTGTCTAAAATACAGGTTGTTTCTGTGAATCAAACCATTTAATAGTTTAATAAAGCATGTTTATGTTCAATCATGCGCTCTCTCTCTCTCTCTCTCTCTCTCTCTCTCTCTCTCTCTCTCTCTCTCTCTCACACACACACACACACACACACACACACACACACACACACACACACACACACACACACACACACACACACACACACACATTTCTTAACCCTCATTAATAACGGCACGGCTCGAGCTGTATTTCCACATTCCTTCACTCACTTGCGTTTTGTAATCACTTCACCTGTAGTACAGAGAATGTATGCTTGTTCGGAGTCACTTAATAAAACAGTCATAATACCAAGGAAAGTACACACGTTTACTATTTTTTTAAACAAGCATGTACCTGCTATTAGATGAGGTATGCCATAATTACATCCTACTTAAAATAGTCTGCTCAAGACCCTATGATGGTGTACTGTGCAAAAGTTTTACGCACACTACAGTCTTTGGTATTATCTTTTTTTTTGTACATATCCTTTGCATCAGTGTGTCAGAAAAAAAGATTCAATTTGATACGGCCTAAATAAATCAGTGCATGAGGAAACAAAGGTATAAATGCATATACAAACAAACAGACATAAATAAATATTGGGTTAGGTAGAAATGTTTTTGCATGCCATGAAAGAAAGGAGGATATTAAGTAACAGACCGCTTTTCAGATAACATTGAGATCGAGGCTGTCTGGAATTACCTGCAGAAACATAAGCAAGTGAGACAGTCAAAGTCTACAAAAGAGCTATGGCAAGCTTTCCAAGATGCTTGAAATAACTTACCAGCCTGTTTCCTTATAATCGACACCACAGTGTACCAGAGAATTGGCGCAATTTTAAAAGGCAAATCATGGTCACAGTAAATAGTGATTTTCTTTAGTTTTCACTAATCACTGATCATTGCTAGATAGAAAGGTTTGGGGGAAAAAACATTATTGTTTAATGGATTTACTTTGCATGCGCCTGAGTCTATTTTGTCCAGCAGTGTAAATGACACTCTTGGGAATCTATGTGATGTATTTATGCACCATCATTACTAGTGTAGTTATCCACATAATCCAAGAAAGAGTTGTATGATGTCCAATGTTTTTCGAAAGTAAGTTATATGCCCAGATGAGCAGAGTATACCCTATCAGATATCTCTGATTTATCAGGACAAACCTGTTTGTTTCCCTCAGGCCCTCAGCAGCTACTAAAGAACCCACCACTTTGTAGCACTCTACTGCGATACGAGACAGCAGGTGATGACAGACCGGCTTTCAGGTGCTTGTGCAGACAGATAACTTCATTCAGCCCAGAGTAACAGTAGACTAGTCTGTCTCAGCTTCCATCCTGGAGACCCCCTACTCTATTTAATTTACTTTTCTACTTCTAACATTTCTTTAAACAGTTGACAAGATCTTTATGAGTTGTATTAGGTGGGTTGGCACGAACTTTAAACTGTATAGGGTAATGATAGAACTGAGAAGATATCTTTTAGCTTGTATTCAAACCTACCTGGTTTGGTGAGATAGAGACATTAGGCATACCTGTTGGGCATACAAGTAGAGCCTAGGAGTAAGCCTTGAAGCATAGGGAACCCTAGCCAGAGTAAAGCTGATTTCCACGCCAGACATGCACGGTCTACTGAAACTGGACTCAGGGTTGCCCCTTTTGTCAAGAGTTAAGGGGGCGGACAGCTGCGCATCTACCCAATTGCAGCCCCCGAATCGAGAGAGAGAGAGAGAGAGAGAGAGAGAGAGAGAGAGAGAGAGAGAGAGAGAGAGAGAGAGAGAGAGAGAGAGAGAGAGAACGTTTTTCCCCTGCCATCCGAAAATCCTTAAAACCATCATCGTCCCAGTTTGGCAACCACATGGTAACAGCCTCGCCCGCGGAGACATGACACATTCGCTCTCCGCGCTCGCCGCCGCTGCTGCTGCTGTCGCGCCGCGTAAAAAGTTCGCATTGTTCCACGAAGCAGATCCGAACTGAGGACGGACAGCTTGACACTCGACTCAAAAGGATACACGGAGATTCACGCATTTCTGTTAGTCGGTCTGCAAGCGGCAGTTCGCTCAATGTCACCATGATCGTGTTCTCGTCGCGCACTGTGCTGCTGTCAGTCTACTACCCTCAGATCTTCCTCATCCTCACCAGCGGCAGCTACCTGTAAGTGCGAGCATCAGAGCACATATGCTGATCTGAACCAGATAAACTCTGCTTCACCACAGTAGCTCTGTCACACTATATATTGATTTAAAAAATAGGATACTTGCTTACTGCAACTTATGTTCCTCTTCTTCAGTTAAACGCGCGACATCAATGCAAAAGACTATAAAATATGGCGTCTTCAAAAGAGTTCAGGATTGTTTAGTTTTGTGTCTCTCGCTCAATTAAAGACCATGCAGAAGCCATTATTTGTCCCATATGCATTACAGCACACTGTAATTCTTTGTTGGAAGCTAGGAAGATGGGGTCATAGCCTCACAGTGTACTAAGAAGTTTGGGTTAAGAGCCTTGCTTAAGGGCCCAAAACTGGTAGATTGGTGGTCCTGGGATTTGAACCCCGACCTTCTTACCAGTATCCCACCACTGGATACTGCATTAAGCTCTCTTTCTAGCAAGCCTCTGATTATCTGCCTAACTATATTATAATTACATTCTTACATAAAACGTCAAAATATACATATGTAATAATGTCACTCATTTCTTCAAGGCACTGTTGATACTAGATCCGAAAAAGAATAGATCTCATTTGGCCACTGAGTGGCAGAAATGTTCAGGGAGATTGAGACACCAACATGCTTGTGTTTCACACAGGTGGTATCTCATCTGTCTTTTGGTTTCTTCTAGGAGGAAATGTTTAATACGCATAGTTATATAGTTATATCCTAGTGGGATGCTTAAGGATTTGAATCACCTGAGAGAGAGAAATGTAGATTTCTGGGTTTCAAGAAAATGTGTATTTTATATATATATATATATATATATACTCTTTTATGCAGTCACCTGTTGGTTCCTTAAATTGCTAAGTTTTAAAAAATCGCCTTGCAAAACTGTCAAACTAAACTCTTAAATCTGAACGCCGGATACCCCAAATCTGAGGTTAAAATAGATGTGGCTTTTGGTCCCAGTGGCCTAGTATAGCCCTGGTCTGCACATTACCAAACGACATGTCATTGTTTGTTTTATGCAATTTGAACCTTCTTTATTTGAAACATAGTAAATTCTATTTAAAAAATGAATTCACTCGAATAAAAACACTAAATAAAAACATTAACAGCAGCCTACAAAGCAATTCAACCATCAATAGTAATAATAGTATTATTAAGAATAATTGTTGGATAATATTCAAACTGTAGAGCAATATTACAAGTGCAAAATAATAATAATAATAATAATAATAATAATAATAATAATAATAATAATAATAATAATAATAAATGAAACCACCTTCATGTCTGTACAAGTTTTATATTGTTTCTGAACCAGGCCTAACATGGTACTCACAGAGTCTCTGGTTCGGCAGATTGAAGTTTTAACATACAATGAATACAACTATAATCATCAACAGATTTACAGATTCTGTTTAATCAAATGGAAACTTTTTCTCAGCTCCCTTTGTGCATAAGTGAGAGAGGTTGTGAGGTTGAGATCGGGGAGAGTTTCCCGTAAGCTTCTGGTGCCAGCCAGTACACATTGGTAGTTTTGAGGTTCTTTTAGTCAGATTTGTTTTAAGTGGACACTGAACTGCATGATAACTTAAGCCAAGCACAAAGACACCATTTATTTTCTCTTGTTTAAATGTAGAGAGCATTTACTTGTCTGCAGGATTATTTATTTATCATTTACCAGAAAGTCCTGCTCATGCTGAAATCTTTCTCATGGTACGTGTTTGATTTATTTCACTATATTTTCCATCAACCACAACTCCAGCAACCAATGCATGGTTTTTACGCAATGGTTCTAAATATTAAATGAATGTTTTTACATTCTGTTTATGGAACCACCAAAAAAAGTGTTTGAGCTTTCTAACAAAAACTCCTCGAACCTATTAATCCTTTCGGTCCGCAGCATAATGTAGCTCTCCACCTTCCACCTTCGCCGGTCTGTGAAAACCACTAGATCCGAATGGCCGAGGTGGTGAACGGTGCACTGTGTACACACACAGAAGAGTTTCCTGAAAGCCTCACCATCAGACCATGACACGATCAACAAACAGTGTTGACTACATGCAATGGTGTGGTGACATCACCACAGACCTGCCAGCCAGTGATTGTCCCGAGCCCCCGCTTTATTCCTCTTCCTCGTCATAACCTGGCCTGAGGTAGAAAGTTTATATCCAGCTTGTTAAACCAAAATCACCACTAAGCAGACATGTCAGGCAGGGCATTGTACTTGCTGGAAAGCTGGCATGCCATTATACGTAGTCTTTAGTGGACACCAAATAAACAATAAGAGGAAATGGTTCACTTGTGTGAAGCCTGTTCCATAATAATCTCAATTTAATTTCTGCCTAATTTAGAAAAGCATATTTACAAATGAGGTTTAAAAAAAAGGGATTATAGTTATATAGACTGTTGCAGCTCGTGACTTTTTGCGGCTTTGACACGACATATGCAGTGCTGCACGTTTTGAAAAAGGATTGTTGTATTTTTCCAGAACTTCATCAATTATTTCTACCAGTCTAAGTACAAAGTAGGAAATCAGTCAAAGTTAATAATTAATCTCATAGCTCTCAGGTACATACTAAAGGACATATGGACAGTAGGGATAAATCTGTACAGTTTAATGACCAGAAGTCTTAGTTTCTCTCAATGCATCGTTTCCCTTTCTGAAAGCTGGTCTGAAAATATACTTCCATATTATATACTGACAAGCATTCTGATGAATAATACTCAGATTTATTTTTATAAGAAATACTGCATAAAAATATTGTTGATTTGTTTTCACACTTTTTTTTTTTTTTTAGTATTTGCTTAGTCACATTAAATCTGGAGTCTGTTGTGGTTTCTCCAAAGAACTTTCTGGAATTAAGAAGGTTTTGGGATGTTATATCATGACCAGTGTCTCTCATAGTTTAACATTTTTATTCAATTTCTAACTTTATCTAACTGTAATTATGGTGCTTACAGAAATGTGATTCAGATATTCACATTTGTGATTTGTTGGTTTAGGAAAACTATTAATCGGTCCTAAAGAAAAGGGGGGGGGGGTAATTAGTATCCAAAAAGATAGATTTTTATTTCCTTTTTTATTTATTTATTTTTTTACATTTTAGCCGCTGTTTGACTCTGAAGTGAATAAAACCCCTGTGAAGGGAAGCCCTGGGTCTGGTGCAGGGCTCGGGGGCCAGGAGTAAGTGTCCACGGACTCATTGGTGATGAGGTCCACATTATACGTGTCATAACACCGTAACCGCTCTACATCTTTCTTTTATGCAGTTTGTACATCTTGGTGCAGAGACTTCTGCGTCCTTCTGCAGCAACACCTTACATTTTTCCTTACGAGTTTAAATTACACACACACATGTTACCTGCTTCTATTTGCAGTCCAAAACACATGGATTTGATTCTCTGTAGAGACGAAGGATGTGTCCCGATCTTGGAGCGAAGGACACGTTTGTTGGTTCCTCATCTCTGTCTTCATTGCACATGTGGTTTTGCATTTAAGAATAATTCCTAAGCCTTTGTGGACATGGAAATGCAAGTAAAGTAGACTCAAGCCAACCATATCCAATTTCCAGTGAACATTCCCCTCCCTTTTTTCCCCCCACTTTCATGTGTTTTGAAAGGGAATCCATAAGTTGTAAGTGCCCACCCCCTCTACCCCCACCCCCTTCGCTCATTTTTTTTTCTTCTTTTTGCTGACACACAGCTTGCATGCTGTAGCTTGCCCTGCTTGTGGTGGAGTCCTCCGTGGTCGACGTCATACTTCAAAGCTGGCATGTTCTTCCATGGGTTTTTATGGCCCTTGTGTCTGATATGTTTGAAAGACATATATCTGCATGGGTTAGATAGTTGTAAACAAAAGGGCTAGGTTGTTTAACATTGCGTTTTTCACAAGCACAAACTGCGCCCAAAATACCCGATGCCTATTTGGGAATGATTGTCAGGACTGAATCAACAGAGGAACAGAACACTGAGGAAAGTGCCAGTTTTTTTAATATGCCACTTGAGAACTGAGCGACATTTTCAAATGGAACACTTTCTAGGTATCTTACTATAATCCTTACTTGTTATATTAGCTGAGATTGACATGCAGCTTGATAAATATTACTGAATGTATTTCTTAAAAGAGAGGAATATATGAACTTACAGATCGACCGTCCATGCTTTTAAACGTACTGTACCCTGGCCAGGAACTCCGAGCAGGGAAGTCCGAACTAAGGGCTAATTTTTGGTTCACACTGATATTTTATATGACTGTATTTTATATGACTGTATTTTATATGACTGTATTTGCTGCTAAAAAAAAAGAAAAGAAAGGAATGTATGAATTTATAGACTGACTGTACATTTTTATCTTTTTTTAACGTTTGAAGAAACAACAGATTTAAATCTTTGGACCTTTTAAGCATCCACGGATGGTGTGGGAATCTCTCATGGACTGGTCTTTGTGTCGTACCATCCCTGTTTTGTAAACACTGTGAGATCCCAAATTAAAAAGGAATAACATTTATGGTGACTTCAGGGTCAAGATGCGAACCACTTCTAAATTTGAGAAGCAGAAATTACAAATCGTGTCGTTGCCTGCGGCATGCTTGGCGTTGGTTCGGTCTGGAAACAATTCCAGCTATGTTACCTAACAATTAGTGTACCAACCCAACTTACTTTATCAGGGACGTGTGCCAAACCATTGTGGAAAGACCTCATCCACAGGCAAATAAACAAAATATCATTTTCTGCTCTGACCATTCTGACATGCTTTGTCAAAGAGTTCTTCTTTTAAAATATATATACTATATATACACGATACTATACTATATTATACTATACTAACAGTGTTATAGTACACAGTATAACAGTGTTATAGTACACAGTGTAATAGTGTTATAGTACACAGTTTAATAGTGTTATAGTACACAGTATAACAGTGTTATAATACACAGTATAAGTGTTATAGTACACAGTATAAGTGTTATAGTACACGGTATAAGTGTTATAGTACACGGTATAACAGTGTTATAGTACACAGTATAACAGTGTTATAGTACACAGTATAACAGTGTTATAGTACACAGTATAACAGTGTTATAGTACACGGTATAACAGTGTTATAGTACACAGTATAATAGTGTTATAGTACACAGTATAAGTGTTATAGTACACGGTATAACAGTGTTATAGTACACGGTATAAGTGTTATAGTACACGGTATAAGTGTTATAGTACACGGTATAAGTGTTATAGTACACGGTATAACAGTGTTATAGTACACAGTATAACAGTGTTATAGTACACAGTATAACAGTGTTATAGTACACAGTATAACAGTGTTATAGTACACAGTATAACAGTGTTATAGTACACGGTATAAGTGTTATAGTACACAGTATAACAGTGTTATAGTACACGGTATAAGTGTTATAGTACACAGTATAAAAGTGTTATAGTACACAGTATAAGTGTTATAGTACACAGTATCAAAGTGTTATAGTACACGGTATAAGTGTTATAGTACACAGTATAAGTGTTATAGTACACAGTATAATAGTGTTATAGTACACAGTATAACAGTGTTATTGTACACAGTATAAGTGTTATAGTACACAGTATAAAAGTGTTATAGTACACAGTATAAAAGTGTTATAGTACACAGTATAACAGTGTTATAGTACACAGTATAACAGTGTTATAGTACACAGTATAACAGTGTTATAGTACACAGTATAAAAGTGTTATAGTACACAGTATAAGTGTTATAGTACACAGTATAAGTGTTATAGTACACAGTATAACAGTGTTATAGTACACAGTATAAGTGTTATAGTACACAGTATAACAGTGTTATAGTACACAGTATAAGTGTTATAGTACACAGTATAAGTGTTATAGTACACAGTATAAGTGTTATAGTACACAGTATAAGTGTTATAGTACACAGTATAAGTGTTATAGTACACAGTATAACAGTGTTATAGTACACAGTATAAGTGTTATAGTACACAGTATAAGTGTTATAGTACACAGTATAAGTGTTATAGTACACAGTGTAATAGTGTTATAGTACACAGTATAAGTGTTATAGTACACAGTATAAGTGTTATAGTACACAGTATAAGTGTTATAGTACACAGTATAACAGTGTTATAGTACACAGTATAAGTGTTATAGTACACAGTATAAGTGTTATAGTACACAGTATAAGTGTTATAGTACACAGTATAACAGTGTTATAGTACACAGTATAAGTGTTATAGTACACAGTATAACAGTGTTATAGTACACAGTATAACAGTGTTATAGTACACAGTATAAGTGTTATAGTACACAGTATAAGTGTTATAGTACACAGTATAAGTGTTATAGTACACAGTATAAGTGTTATAGTACACAGTATAAAAATGTTATCTATCTTTTATCTTCTGGAGCTCGGGATTCTGACTATAATTAAAGCCTGTTCTTGCTTTATGTATCCTCTGTCCATTTATTAATGCTAATGTCAGCTATAAAATATTGAACAGTTTATGAGTTCTTTTTATACAGCAAGATATTGTAATGTAAAATTTTGTAAAATATATTTTTAGACGTATTATTTCTGTATTAATATCCTACCTGCACCATGCATATGTGTTTGCTTCTCTCCCCTGATTAACCGTGTCTCTTCTTCTCTTCCCCCTTTAAGGGCCCTTTCCTCTGTGGTGGCCCTGGGTGCAAACATCATCTGCAATAAGATTCCAGGCCTGGCACCTCGCCAGCGGGCCATCTGCCAAAGTCGCCCTGACGCCATCATTGTAATAGGCGAGGGGGCTCAGCTGGGCATAAACGAGTGTCAGTACCAGTTCCGCTACGGCCGCTGGAATTGCTCGGCCCTGGGAGAGCGCACCGTCTTTGGCCAGGAACTCCGAGTAGGTCAGTCTGTACTAAGGGCTAATTTTTGGTTCATTCTGAAAAAGCAAAAGGTCAGTTGAAAATCTCATTAGATGTCATTTAGAAGAATCTCTTCATTGCAGCGTTACCGACAGTCGTTTGATCACATTAGCTTTATAGCAATACATTTAAATAATTATTCATTATTAATAGATTGGTGAACATTCTATTCGAGGTCTACATCGTGTCAATGAGACGTGGAAACTCATTGAGCTTGACTAGGACCAGGACTTGGAGGAACTTTTGCAAGCTTCATTCCCTGATGCTGTCGAAGCTGTTGAAGGATTAGTTTTTGTCACTTGTAATATTACTAAAATATTTTGGAGAGCCAGATTTCACGTTAAACAAACACTGTTCATGATATAAAACAGTAAAAAATCCTGCTGCTAGATTTTTACCTTCTTACCAAACCACATTTACTGTATAAATTGCCTGATATAGCACCGCATTTTACACCGCCACCGCACGTCCACTTACGTGACCGCACGTCTAATCGCTTCTGTTACCTCACTGATTTTATTGCCTTGAGAAAAATGAAAAGAGTCAATCCACATGAAAATTGCATCTGTGTCCGTGCAAAAGCTTTGCATGTATGAGTTTAGAACCGAAGACCTTCCACAGAATCCTGGTTGTACTGAAACTGTGTAATTTAGAGGAGGGATCCTTATAAAAAAGGTAGCAGTGATATTGTGCATGAGGCATCTATTTACTATTATACAGTGTATAAATGCTTGCTTTTCTTTCTCTGTCCTCCTCTTTTTCCTGTCGAAATTAAGCGCAACACAGAAATTCCCAAGAGTTTTCATTTTTAGAGCGACATTCCAGAGAAGTTCTTTTTTAAATACATCTTTTTCTCCTTTGCTTTGTTTGAGTTAAAATAGGTCGAGACTGATCGTTAACTATCTAAAGATCTTGCTGTACTTTTTAAGACAAAGCAACGCATGAGAAAGGCTGATACACAGGTGTGTTTAAATCTACGACACGATTTGTTATTTTTATGTTACATATCTAATCAGCATTCAAAACATTTTTTATTCGCTGCATATAAATCGTTCTAGTTTTCTAATTTGCTTTAAAAATAAATTACTACAAACGACGAGCTACAGACATAATAATAACTAACACAGGCCAAGAAAACACCGGCCAAAATTACATACGAGTTAAATGCTGAATTGTAATAATGAATCAGGACAATATTGCTATCGTGGACGTTTCAAACTGTTGTCACTTCTCGATCCGGTCTGCAGAGCTGTTGCTCCAGGTGAGGAATATGTTCTTCACGATCGTAATATAACTGCAAGGCTCAGAGCTTCTTAATTTTCTTCTGCTTTCTGCTTTTACTCATATTTGTGTCTTTTGTTATGGATAGTTTTAATGGTAAATTTTTATTTATTTATTTATTTTGGTACGCTAGTCAGTTTGTTCTTTGATACAAGGTCTAACATTTATTTATTAGGGCTAGAAGTGTGTAAAACATTAGAAACTATGTGTCAAGATGTGGACAGTCAGACCTACGTTCAGGTTTTTATTAAAAGCCCTTCATCAGACAACAAAAGGTCCAGGAAGTCAAGCAGTCAGATTAACTTGAATAATGAGAAGCAGGTTATGGTCAAACTAATTTAAACTGGTTCCTCTCAAGGTTCCTTCCTCTTGTGAGGACTCCTCAGGGAGTTTTTGCTCACCACCATCAACCCTGACCTACTCATGAGGGATGGAACTTGATATCTTTTATTTCTATACTTTTGAAAAGCCGCTTTGTGAAAATTACAAAAGTGATCTGAAGTTGTCAGGGAGTCAGATCACTTCTCGGGGATTCGAACAGGGAGTCGACTCTCACTACGCTCCCTGATTGGAAATGACATCATGTTTTCTGAAGCCTCTCAGTTCCAAAAAATGGCGGACAAACGCTTCATCTACATTCGGATCTAAGTAGCTTGTTGTACTTCCACTAATATCTTTGATGGTCTACATAAGGTTTGTTTGAATCTAACGACTTTTAAGAGTTTTTATAAACTAGCTTGCTTACGATCCTGCTTGCAGTATCATGACATGAACACGTGTGACTAAACCAACGACATATAGCTTAATTATTTGACATGTTTGGGTTTTTACAGTGACTTACAGTATGGTGCAAATTAGCACGTCACTAGACATCGAGTCGTCCGTGTTTCAACGTGTAGTGAGCCAGTGTACTTACCAGTGTCTGAACACGACGTAGGGAGAGAGAGAGACGATTGAGACAGACCAAGCAGGTGAGTCCCATCAGTAAATCATCAGGTGGCCGTGAAGACGGATAGAAGCTGAACAGCACACGCCAACATGGAGTACTCGCTTTTTAAATACAATACTGTGATAGTTTAACAAACAGTTAACTATCATGATATCACACGGTACTAATCTGTACTAATAACCTCTTGGTTTGACTTTCAAATTGTACTTTTCACTATTGCAAAAAAAAAAAAAAACAGAAGAAAAGTTTTATTTTTTCTCGAGAGAAATTTTAATTCTAAAGCTGAACTGTTCCATAGTGAAGCCTGTCCAAAAAAACTGTTTTCATCTACTGAGAGTTTGAGCCTCTTTAGCGCACGAATAATTTTACAGCCGAGGTAAATTTTACAGCTTGCGTCTGAAAGATCCAAGTCTTTACTTTGAGACAAATTGAAAATATCCTTCTAGAAACATGTTACTTTCAGGCAAAGAATTTCTCCTCATTCCAGTTAGCTTATTTTTTTAGTTCTCCTTTTCCGATCCAGCGGTTTTCCTTGAATGGATAGTATTGTAACTCAAAGAGTTAAAGGTCATATAACCACAAAGCTGATTCGCTCTCTGCTTGGCCAGTCTCAGTCAGCTTGGACAATCTCTGGCCGTTTTACTTTGGCTTTCCGGTGCGGCACGCATTAATAGCCGTGTTATTGGATATTACTGAGCCTACAGAGATTTCATTCAAGGAAAGATTCTGTTTCAGAAAATGGTCAGGCAATTCGATCCTCATTTCAGAGTTACCCGGGAAATATAAATGTCTGTGGAAGGAAAATGGTGGCTAATAGTCTCTATATCCTACTTTTGAAATGCATAACTGATATAATAAAAAAAACAACAACCTATAGAGAGCAAAAGTAACAAAAAAAAACAGTCCACTACTCGTTGTACAATAGCAAAGGCTTTTCCAATCTGCGCTACACAATGGAGGTGTTGACAGAGAAAAGTCTGCCTTTACCATTCATTTGTCATCCTGGTGATCAGCGTATCCGTGTTAATGGGTTTTGTCCCTGAGGTAGATGAACCTTACAGCCTGAAACTAAAGAAACATACATTTGATCAAGCACAG
>NC_062527.1:292500-302500 GCF_022655615.1 Tachysurus fulvidraco
GGGTGCCACTTTTTTCTCTTTATTTATTCAAGCATCAACAGGCACCTTGTGTAACTGGTGGAAGTGGTGCAACCTTAACTACATGCAGACACATCGAGGCAAATGCTTCAGTGATGAATAAACATTTGAGAAACCTCAGACCTAGGGAGGGCTCGGCACAGTGTAGTCACTGGGAGTTGCCTGTAGATCAACACTTGAACCCTGTAGGCGTTTACTGCATACATTGCTAAGTGTGCCCAAGCCTCAAGGTGCAAGTGTGTAATATCCCTGTGTTTTCTGACTAATACGCATTACCACAAAGTGCTCCAGTGCTCTTCCAGATATAATTTTGAGGCAGAGAAAAAGATCATGGTGCAGCTTTCTCAGGTCATTTTTCAGCTCTCGGATATTTTGCCAAATTCAACAGGTACTGAGATGGCCCTAATGGGGAACAAAAATGTTTAAGTGAATCTCCTGAAACTTTCCTATAAAAGAAAGAAAAACCCCAGTTCTAGCTACATTGCAGAACAGCAGTATAATTACTTTGTCACTGTGGATTACATTAAATAGAGGAACAGGGAGTATATTTGTCTTAGTTTTATGATCTTGTAGTGCACTCAGTGTCCTCAAATGTCTTCAATTTCAGAAGTATGAATGAACTGTACGCTCGTACATTGCAGAGCCACAGAATGCATCCTGGAGAAAGAAAGACAGTGTGTTTTAGTACTTATTGTTCTCTTTATGGTCGTAAAATCCGATCTGCTGTTTCAGACAGGGTTTGTTTAGCGGTCTATTTCCCTGAATCAGAGCCAAGCTGTCAGCTGTCACAAACACCACAGACACATGTCTAACTTTTTCATAAATAAAAAGGTCAACTGAACCTATCTACAGGTCAAAGTGGGTGGGTGGGGGGCAACGTGAAGCATCTTTCCCTTCTCCTAGTCATCTTGGACCCTCGTCACAGACACTTGCCACTGAACCCTTTAAGCCACGTGGTTTAATAATGCTGTGTTATTCTCCCTGGACTGCTCCAAGTCCATTGAGGTTTTTATGGTTGGTCCAGTTTTCCACTGGCATAGCACAAGGCTATCCCAGGGTGGTTCCTCCTGGAACAGAGTCACAGCACTGGAGCTGGACTCTTCACATTCTTTTTTTTTTTTTAATTACCAAAAAAATAAAAAAATTCTGGATGACAGGAACTACCGCAGAAATACTGCAGCACAATACTGCAGAAAGGGAAGAAAGCGAGAGACAGATAGATAAAACGGATTAATCTATACATACCTCTTTTGCATCGTCTCTATTATGATGGCAGCAGAGAAAGTTTACTGTAATGCTTAAAGCTGCAGGTTCTGAATGAGCAGTCAAACTCTTACGTATGGCTAAACAATGATATGTGGAAAGAAAGTAGTCTCTGCTTGGCGAGACCACAGAACAAACAGACTTCTGTCCCTCTCCCTCTCTCTGTACACTGCTTTAATGTGCTCTCATTACCAGCTTCAGCAGTTCCAGAACCAACAGGGGGTAAAAACTCAACGATGCTCCATCATTTCCCGTGTGCCTGCATGCCTGCAATATACGCGTGTGTTTTTACCATTATGCTGGCACTGTATATGTGGTGAGCTGTTTGCATAAATGTTTTGCAGAGTACATGTGTGTGTGTGTGTGTGTGTGTGTGTGTGTGTGTGTGTGTGTGTGTGTGTGTGTGTGTGTGTGCGTGTGTGTGTGTGTGCGTGTGTGCGTGTGTGCATGTGTGTGTGTGCGTGTGTGTGTGTGCGTGTGTGTGTGTGTGTGTGTGTGTGTGTGTGTGTGTGCACGGGCGTAAGTGTGTGCGTGTGTGCGTGTGTGTGTGTGTGTGTGTGTGTGTGTGTGCGTGTGCGTGTGCGTGTGCGTGTGTGTGTGTGTGTGTGTGTGTGTGTGTGCACGGGCGTAAGTGTGTGCGTGTAGGTTTGTTTAGGTTACCACAAGCTGACTATACAGGGCTTAAACTGTAACCAGAACAACAGTGAGTCGCTTGTGAGTCAGTGTCTGTGGGTCAGATACTCAATGAGAGTAAAAAAAAAAAACAACAACAGCAACAACAAAATAAACCCTGAAAAAGGACAGGAAAAGAAATTTTAGATAGGATTGGGTATTGTCTAGGTTTCTACTTGAATTTAATGCACCGAGAGTAGATAAGGCTGATGGTCTTTACATTTGTATGCTATACTGTACGTACTATGTACTGTATGTAGATTATGTATTATGTTATCTTTGTTGTTTTACTAACCTGGACATAGAGTTAGCATGAACACAGTAGTCATACATTATGTGCAGTGGAAAATCAGGAGTCATCTATGGAGACAGAAAGGCCTGGGGATCATTTCCTCTTTCATGTGGCCAACTTACAAGGTGCTTTGCTTGAGGAATTCAGCACATTGGACAGCACCTGCACTACTTTCTTGCACTGTCAGTATGACATGGTGCTTGGTGCTTAAGCAGGCTGTGTGTTAGGCCACAGCGTGTTTGATTTAAAAGACTAGGTTGATGAGAAATCTAAAAAAAACTCTTAATAACAAAATTCCAAACATCTACCAATTTGACTTTTTAAATAGAAAAAAAGTGTCTATGTCGAGCTATATACTGTATTTCACTCCCGAGCTCCCAGTGCTCCGTGTTCCCCGTCTGATCGTATGTTCTTACTTCATCAATTCTGACGTTCTACCCCTGGTTGGAGTCTCGTCGCCCGGATTGTTGTGGATGGGGCTGTCAGGAGACTGTCATGCTTTAAACCTTTGGAGAATGTTGCATCAGTCAGCTGTATGTTCTGGTCTTTATCAGAAATCATTTAAAGTCGGTTGCACTGTTATAAACTGTTGTAGAAAGGACATTATTTACATTTACACTATTTACTGTAGAGCGTCACCCAGATGAGGATGAGGTTCACTTCTGAGTCTGGTTCCTCTCAAGATTTCTTCCTCACGTCCTCTCAGGGAGTTTTTCCTTGCCACTGTGGCCTCCGGCTTGCTCATTAGGGACAGGGATAGATATACAATAAAATTGTTAATGAACATTTTTTAAATTAATTTTAAACTTTAAATGTATGTATTATTTATTTATTTTATTCATATTTTTCCTATTATTAATATTATATATATGTTTTTTCTTTTTTGTTTCTATACTTATGTAAAGCTCCTTTGAGACAATGTGACTTGTTAAAAGCGCTAAAGAAATAAATTGAATTTGAATTTGAAATAAGCTCAAGCTTAAACCTTAAATAGTATTAGTGTTAGCAGCAGGGCTACAGATTCCAGGCTGAATATTTTGGGCTAATTTTAATCTTCCTCTATATGACTGTTTATGAGTGGAGCAGATATCACAGGCTGATCTCTCTTTCCCCAGGCAGCAAGGAGGCTGCATTCACCTATGCCATCACCGCTGCCGGAGTGGCCCATGCGGTGACAGCGGCATGCAGCCAAGGCAACATGAGCCACTGTGGCTGCGATCGTGAGAAACAGGGCTACTACAACCAAGAGGAGGGCTGGAAGTGGGGAGGATGCTCCGCCGATATCAAACATGGCATCGAGTTCTCCCGGAGGTTTGTAGATGCTCGGGAGATAAAAAAAAACGCACGCAGACTGATGAACCTGCACAACAACGAAGCAGGGAGAAAGGTAATCTAAAAGTTTCACTAGTCACTAAGCTACACATGAAAACGCATCCTATGACTGGATATTCTGTTCTAACCAGTAAGCCATTACCATGCTTTATCACTTGCCCCGAAGGTCATGAAATCTGTACATTACAGTGCTTATAAAGAGTTTCAGGTAAATTGCTTAAATATTATATACAGAATAAATGAAACACACACATACATTAAAAGTGATAAAAAATAGAATAAAAGAGTACAACAAGCAATACACAGTAGGAAAGAGAGAGGGAACAAAGTAAAATAAAATACAGAAGAGTTATTGCACTGTGCAAACTGAATAAATATAAAGTAATATTGGTGAAAGTTTGTAAAGTGACGCAATTATTTTTGGGAATGTAAATAAACTGGCCCACAAGTGTTCAGGGCATGTTCTTGGATTCTCCGAAAGGTTTAAGGTGAGTTTGTGAACTTTGTGCAAGCACCATGTCTGGTAGATGTTTTGTATCTGTGGGACGAAGCCTTTGGACGTCCACTGAGCCGAGGCCGACTCTAAGAATCCTGAGACATCTCCAGTTAGACTCTGTGGTACTCTTTGTGAATGGAGCAACTGCCATAACATACAGTGATGCAGTCAGTCTTAATGCTTTCTGTGGAACACCGGCAGAAGAGATCAGGGACCATGTTTATAAAGCTTTTTGTTAAGATATTTGAGGTTATACGGTGTAAGGATGACGTTGGTGAGCGATCGTATTAGAGATGTTCTAACATCTGTATGTTATAAATGTAATAAATATAATGTAAATGTAAATGTAAACGATACGGAGCAGAAACGTCAGAGAGACAAATGATATGGTTTCTGCCTCTGGGGCATTTCAGCTCTGTTTCAGAGATGTTAGAGTCTCACTAAATGACATAATGACAGAATATATATAAAGTCTGAGATGTGATCTCTAATATGAGGTCACAACAATAATCCCTACACCATCTAATCTGTATCGTCTTATTAACTCACTATCATTATTAAATATTGTATACAACACATTTCTGCTCCTTCTTCACCTTTCAGTCATTTTCTCCTCTGATAAAGAAACTCTTCATCCTCTTAAAAGTCCTCCTCACTTCTCCTAACACTTTTACACCTTATGAGCTCTTTTAAGGGTTAAGATGCTTTATGAAGGACTTTTATCTTTACTACGATCTCCTCTTTAATTTGAAGGGGAAATGCCAACATTTCTAAGAATTTCCTTAGTATTTCATCACTAGGAGAAACTTTATACACTAAGAATATTCATGAATACAAGCCCTGGTCTTTGCTCACTCTTTCATTGACAGTTCTTACAGTGACAGATGAAGTTCTCTCTGCAGCTTACAGTAGTCTATTTCTGATATTTTGCCATTAAGTGAGAGGTCATATTCACTATTGAGACGTTGTCACAGAACCATTAGTGATGAGACCACGCATGGGTTTATCTTCAGCAGTTAAAAATTACATTGCAGATGTATTTGCAGATGTGGAGGAGGTTATTTTATTCTCTATCCTATTCTCACCACTTGTGGTCTATTATCCAGTTGCTTATATAGATGTTCAACCCCAGCTCTTTAGGCTTCAGGGTGAGTTTGGCTGGAACAGTGGTCAAGTCAAGTCAAGTCAAGTCAAGTCAAGAAGCTTACACAGTACATTGTAAAATAAAACAGGGTTTCTCTAAGACTGTGATGCAAACAACACAGAGCTAAGGACCGAAAGTAAGTTGTCCTAGACATATATAGTGTATCGTGTGTAATCTGGTGCAAACAGTGTACAAAGACACAAAATAGATGGTGTTAAATGTGAACGAACAACATTGTCATCTGTAGCAGCGGTATACTAAGACCATGTAATTAACCAATAGTCATATTTATATTATCTGCTTGTTAGAAGGTCTGAAAAGCACTCCGAGCACTTTGTGTGTGAACTGGTGTGTGTGTGTGTGTGTGTGTGTGTGTGTGGTATAGTTTGTTTGGGTTAGGCTCAAGTGTGTGAGGTGACTCAAATACAACCGTGAAATGTACCAGTAAAAGAGGCAGCACCCCACACGAAGGCTTCCAGGGTGTGATTTTGGAGACGCTCTGGCTGATAAGTAACAGTCAAAACATTTTTGACAGCTTGTTTTCCTTTAGCCAATTACTGTGCGTTTTTCTGTGCATCCTCCTGATTCCAGCACTGGTTTGGCTTTGTGCCTCTTGGCCATGTTTGTTTGTTATTAGTCATCCAAGAACATAAAATAACATGCACCCTAACAGCACAGCTCTTCGGCTTCAGAGTGCACTCTGGTGGCAAATGGATCTAATTAATAACGCAGCTCTTTATTGTGTGTGCTGGAAGAGGCAGGCAGGCAGAGCCGAGCGGAGCCCAGACTGCGGTTGCCAGATGGAGCACCGCCAGTCCCCCTCCAGTCCATTGCATGGAATCATGAAGTGTAAAGTCAGTAACAGGATATTATTGTGAGCCCCTTTCTACTGCACTGAAAACGCAGTATTCGCTTCACTGCATCAAGGTTGTTTTTTTTTTTTGCCTTTTATGAAGAAGCCATCATGGTAATAGTTGAGCGGTGGCATCACAGGGTAGAAGAGGAGGTTGGGAGGATTTTAATTTACCACGTGACTGCAGTGAGCAGGAGCACTGCTGCTTCTCTGGAATTTCAATTGCTATCAGACATGTGTGCGGTTTGAGCTAGCTTTGAAGAACTCTGGGGCAAAACTGGTGTACATCATCCTGCTAAATGTAAACGTATTCTCTCGAGTGTATAAAGTCCTGCCGGCGTTAATGCAGAAGGATCGATGTAGAGCCTTTAGAATCTGTCTTGGATCAGCTAGCTAGTGGTGAAAAACATGTTGAATAAAGATAAAAAAAAAGGTTCTACGGAGTCTTGTATTGATTTAATATGTATACAGGTAGTGATGAGGGCATTCTGGATTCTTTCTCTTTTTTCTTTCCTTCTCAACAGCCATTTTAAGATTACATTCAGTGTGTTATGTTGTTGTCGAAGTAAGACATTTCTACACACACAAAAGCATACGCTATAATCAGTAATAACATCACCCACTAAAGCAAATTCCCTTACCAAACTCTCTAATGTACATGGAAGTGGTTTCCTAATGACATGGTAGTAAATATAAACGAGATGCTGTTCGTTTGTTCCCCTGGACATGCTCTGTATAAATGATCCAGCCTCTGCAGTGTTAATTATGTGGTAGCATAATGGCTAAGGTGTTAGCATACCCCTATTGGCATAACGCTTGGGGGATATGGGGGATGTTGTAGTCCAGTGGTTAAGGTGTTGGCCTACTGATTAGAAGGCTATGAGTTTGAATCCCAGGTCCACCAAGCTGCCACTGCTGAGCCCCTGAGCAAGGCCCTTAACCCTCAATTGCTCTGTTGAATAAAAATGAGATAAATTGTAAGTCACTCTGGATAATATATAACATATATGCACATATATAACAACTACATAATTATAAACTCATGCTGTTTCTTTCAATTGCCCTAGAGTAACCCCTGTTTATGTTGTCTTCAGGTGCTGGAAGAGCGGATGAAGCTGGAGTGTAAATGCCATGGCGTGTCAGGCTCTTGCACCACTAAGACATGCTGGACCACCCTTCCGAAGTTTAGAGAAATAGGCTATGTGCTGAAGGAAAAGTACAATAAAGCGGTCCATGTGGAGGTAGTTCGAGCCACTAGACTACGCCAGCCTACCTTCCTCAAGGTGAAGAAAGTGCACGGCTATCAAAAACCCGAAGAGACCGATCTGGTCTACATCGAGCGTTCACCTAACTACTGCGAGGAGGACGCTAGGACCGGCAGCGTGGGGACGCAGGGTCGCTTATGTAACAGAACGTCGGCACATACGGACGGCTGCGACCTGATGTGCTGCGACCGGGGGTACAACACTCACCAGTACACCAAGGTGTGGCAGTGTAACTGCAAGTTTCAGTGGTGCTGCTTTGTCAAATGCAACACCTGCAGCGAGAGGACGGAGGTGTTCACCTGCAAATGAGCAAGTGCGTATCGAGGACAGGGACACGTACAAGTTCGGCTGGAAGACTTGCTGAATAAGAGAGATATTATTTTTTAAATAAATGTATAAAAAATACCAGAAACCAAATGGGAATCTTACGGTCTTCAGCTCGTCACAGCATCGTTTTGCACAGCAGAATGTTTATATTTGCTTTCCCATAGAGGTTAAACTCCAACCTCACTAGGTACCAGTCCAGCTTTTCTTTTTCTTTTTAAATGAGTTTAAACTTCCACAAGCTCATGCACTGATCTATCCATACTGACTCCAGAGGAAAAGGACTGCCTGATGCATGCCATGCCCTGGACTGACACGTGCGTTCTGGGGACTGGATTTTCTTTTCCACTTTGTTTGATGCTGATACATAAAGGACCAAAAAAAGAAAAAGAAAAAAAAAAGGAGCCTACGATCATTCGGATATTAACAGGACCCCTGGGAAACAAATCAGAAAGGATTGATTAAGGTAACCTCACTTAGAATTTAGGGCTAAAAAAGAGACGTTTTAACTCATTAACAAGCTCTGTAAAGAAGAGAAGGCAGCGCAGCCTGAATAAGTGAGTTGTCGCTACAAGAAACCTCCGACTGCCAACTGGAACTTGGTGGGATACGTTAGCTGTCCAGTCACACTGGAACTGTATGTTCGAACACTGAAATTCTTTATTTATGTTATAGTATCTTAAAAAAAAAGCAAAGCACTAACGGGTAGAAATGTCTTATTTTGTACTAAATGTAAATAAACAGAGAAAGATGGGGGACAAAAAATTTGTATAACCTCCTCACTGACGGTGACTTACAGACAAAAAAAAAGCTCCCAAATCCTGTGATAAATTTCTATTTTCCTAAAAAAAAAAAAAAAAAAGGTTTATCCAATAATATTGTGTTGACTTCAGAAACCACTCTTTAGCACAGTTTACAGTTTACATATTTAACATCGGTTCTACTTTGCTGTAGCCTAGTCTTAAAATCTGAATATTCTCAAAAAAAAAAATTTAAAAATAACAAAAAAATAAATAAATTTTTTTTTTAAAAAGCACTCTTTGATTATCTTTTCTCAATTTGCTGGATATGTTGCTGCACTGATTTTTTTTTTCTATTCTAAAAACGAAATAAATTTGTATTTGACTTACTTTTGGATTTCATTGCTGAGAGAGATTATTATTATTATTATTATTATTATTATTATTATTATTACTATTATTATTATTATTATTATTATTATTACTATTATTATTATTATTATTATTATTACTATTATTATTATTATTATTATTATTATTATTATTATTATTATTATTACTATTATTATTATTATTATTATTATTTAGCCCAATGATGCCACATGTGCAGTGCTTTTAAAGGTAAAAATATTTTGTTCGTATGTTTATGTGGACGGTCTTATCACCGAATATTAACATTCACATCCACTTAAGAGAGAATAATAATAAGATGTGCTGTATTAAACATTGTAATTTTGTAAAAAAAAAAAAAAAAATGAAATAAAACATTTTTATAATAACCTCATATAATTTTTAAATGACAACCATAAAACACTGGTAATATTTCAGGATCCAAAACACACTGATCTTCAATCTACAACTATAACTGATTTCATCGTCCCGTTGCTTCTTCGTCGATGAAGACCATTTTATTTCTCTTGTCAAAAACCTGCTTTCTTCTACAGTACCAAGCCTCGAGACCTTATTCGGGATTGTTGACTTAAACAAGGAAATAATATTCATCATATCTGAGCCAATTCTTGTACACTGAGAAAAATCCCTCATTCGAACGTTCCAACCACCTCTAAATACGACCACTGGCCATGCGGATGAAGCATAAATCATTAAAAAACATCATAACACAATAAATCTGTCAACTTGCTGACTTGGACCTTACTTTGTACACACCACATGGTCATAATATCCTGTGGTTAAATCCCTTGATTATGGTATGCATGAAACAAAAGTGAAGTTATCTCTGGCAGTAAGACGTCCAGCTCTCAATGAGATGTAGGAAGAACCATGGGAAGGGAGCCCTAGCATTTTAAAGGCGTAGTCCACAATTTTTGACAGAAAGTGTTGTGTGAATCTTTGACAGTATATAATTTGTAGGTGTTGCACAGACGTGATTGCTGCACTGCTGAAGTTCCAGTGGGCACAGGGGAAAAATAAAAGAAAATCTTTGGAAGTGAAATGAAACCTTTACCCAGAGCAATTTATAGCTTATCTCATTTTATACAACTGAGCATGTGAGGGTTAAGGGCCTTACTCAGGGGCCCAACAGTCAAACACCTTAACCATTATAGGCTGGAATACACTGGAATATAATCTCAAATCACGTT